>NC_056745.1:613380689-613475689 GCF_019279795.1 Protopterus annectens
TGCTTCTGAAACCAGATTATTTGAATTTAGGTGATGTAGACACTGTGCATAAATACATTTTAATTTTTTTATGGGGGAGAGAATTGCAATGGGTTTGTAGTTATTAAACTCTGTAGATGTGCCACCTTTATGTAAAGGTATAATAATGGATTTTTTCTAGATGGAAGAAATGTACTTTTTAGATATAGATCTATTTATCAATATAGAGACTGGAAAAGCAATTGCATCTATGGCTATTTTTAAGTAGTTTGAGAGGAGTTGGCCAGCAGCTAGGGTAGTTAGTTTTAGCTTATGTAAGAGTTTTTAATGGTGGAGGTAGGTACTGGGCTAAAGTGAAATAGCTGAGGATATGTAGCAAAGGCTGCTGGTACTGAGAGGGTAGTGCAGGCATTAATGTTTGTGAGGGACAATATAGTCTGTATAAAATAGTTGTCATAACTGTGTGGTAATTGAATCAGTATTATTGTTGGATGTAGGAGTGCAGGTGTTAATTTGGCCTTAATGTAAAAGTTTGTTTATGGATATCCAGAAGAGTTTAGGGTTGTTTTGATATTTATTTTTGAGGATTTTATGGTATGTTTGCTTGTCATGTTTTACTTGGTATTCTTTCCTATTCCTTAATTGGTTCATAGGTTCATAGGTTGGTACTAGGCTATCAGCCCTAGGACCTATACAAACCTAGCCATAACAATTCCCTGGCTATTTCTTCCCATACTCTTTACTTCCCTGGACCACTGTCTAGCAGAGCGACTGACATGATCCCTGGGGTGAATTTCCTTTCTCCCATCCGATCATCAAGGTTCCTTTTGAAGAGGGCCAAAGAGGCACTCTGCTTGACATGTATGGGAAGTCTATTCCAGAGTCTGGGGAGTCTCTGGGTCAGGAACCTATCCCTCCAGCATGTTTTGTTTATTGTGATGACAAAGTTTAGATCCCTGGAGCATGTGGCTCTGAGGGATTGGGATTTCTTTAAGTGTAGCATGTCCAACAGCTCTGGGTTTAACATGGCCTTGTATGTTAAGCAGAGATCGCCTTGGAGTAGATGATATGCGACAGAGTATAGCTAGAGTTTTTTAAGATGGTCAGCATAGGGCATCTGATTTAGTCCTGTGATTCATTTAGTGAGGTATTTCTGTGGCCTTTCCAGTTGTTGCAGATATCTTGAGAGGTACATACCAAATGGGGCATTGTATTCTATAATGGGTCTAATGAGGGATGAGTACAGTGGAACAACAACCTCCTTTTTTCTGGATGAAAAGCCGTTAGTGATGAAGTGTGCCACATAGAAGGATTTCTTGACTGTTGTGGTGATGTGGTTATTGAAGGTGAGACCACTGTCCACCTGTGTCCCTAAGTCTCTTATCACATTTTCAGTGTTTAGTGTACTGCCACCTATGTGGTAATTCATGGGTACATGTTTTTTCCCAATGGGGATTACTATACATTTCTTGGCATTGAGCTTGAGCCCATGGCTCTGGCACCAAGCATCTGTTTTTGTAAGGCCCTTTTATAGAGTATCCACATAATTTGGGGATTCGATAATGGCTCCCAGTTTGCAGTCATCTGCAAACTTTGTCAGCCAGAGTCCCTTAGTGTTGGTCTGTACTTCAGAGAAGTACATGCCAAACAAGAGAGGTCCCAGGACTGAACCCTGAGGTACTCCACTTGTCACTTGTCTGGAGCTGGATTTGGAGTCAACTACTTTTACAGTGTGGGTTCTGTCAATAAGCCAGTTGGCAACCCATCGAGTGACGTAGGGATTAATGCCCAGCTTAGTAAGTTTATCTATGATTCCAGAGTGGGGGATAGTGTCAAAGGACATGGCGAGGTCCAAATAGGCTGTGTGGACTGCCTTACCCTCGTCCATGGCTCTGGAGACTGATTCAAAGAAGTCAATCAGGTTCTGGAAACAAGATTGGCCCTTCACAAATCGAAACTGGGTGGAGTACAGTGTTTTAAGGTTGCCAATGTCTTTGTTTATAAGTTCCATGGTAATACGTTCCATGGCCTTGCAGATCAGGCTCATCAGACTGATGGGGCGGTAGTTCCCAGGATCCAAGGTGGATCCCCCCTTGTGGAATTGGATAACTGTAGCTGTGCGCCACTCAGTGGGCACGAAGTCTGAGGTGTGGGTATAATTAAACATGACACTTAGGTGAGGTGCCAGTTCATTTTGTAGTTCATGTAGTACACAGCCCGGGATGTCATCTGGTCCCATGGATGCTGTATTCTTACCTTTGGAGAGTGCGTTTTTTACCTGTGTGGCCGTTATTACCGGAATTTGACAATCTTGTGGTATTGAGATGGGCCATTTAGGGGGTGAGAGGGGGTGAAGTTGGCACTAAATAGATCTGCCAGGATATTGGCAATATCCTTGGGATCAGTATATTTAATGCCATTCTGTTGTAGCTCAGAGAAGATCTGAGCATTGACATTTAGATTCTTGACATAGTTATAGAATGCCTTGTGGTTGTCTTTGGAATCTTTTGCAATTTTATTTTCTTAACTAGCTTTGGAGGAGTTTATGAAGGATCACAGCTTCTTACTGAGGCTGGTAAGGGAGTTTTTTGCATCCTGGCAATTTCCTCTTTTCTGCAGCAGTTTCTTCCTTTTGTTGTAAAGTTTGTTTATGGCAGGGGACCACCAGATTGGCTTCCTTTTTTTGGTGGAGAGCATCTTGGTTCTATTTGGGATGGCACGATTCATGCATGAGTGGATGTGCTCATACAGTGCTTTAGTGTAGGACTCAGCAGTTGAACTTTCAGTTCCCATCTGCATGGGTGTCTTCTGACTTGAATAGCATGAAGTTGGCTTTGGAGAAGTTTTTTATGGAGGTTTCCTTACTGGGGGATGGGGCTGGGATGTGGATGTTAAGGGTGATTAGCTTATGGCCTGACCTGACCAATGAGGGGGTGACAATAGGTATGGAGCATCGATTTCCCATGTTGGTAATGACCAGGTCTAGGATATTGGAGCCCCTGGTGGGACTATGGATTAGTTGATCCAGGGCATTGGAATTTATGAATTCCAAGAACCGTTGGGCAAAGGTGTTGGTACATGAGTAGTTTTCCCAGTTAATGGCAGGGTAGTTGAAATCACCCAGTATTATGGTATTTGGTTGTATATTAATATTTTCCAGTATGTTAAGAAAGGTGTAGTGAGAATCTTGGGGCCTGGTGGGGGATCTGTAGCAAGCTACAATTTGGATTGCAGTCTTACCTAGTGTTAGTTGCACCTGGAGAATTTCAGATGCATTGTGTTGGGCAACTAACCTGGTGGTGTGAATATTCTTGGTGAATATGGACACTCCTCCACCTTTAGTGTTTCGATCCTGGTTTGGTGGCCGAAAAGTGTGGTAAGAGTTGTAGCCTGGTGTTGCAGGGGTGCTCTCTGGAGCCTTGAACCAGGCTGAAAAGTTGAAATGTATTTTGTGTTATATTTTTGAGTCAATCTTTCAAATTTTTGCCACACTGTAGCATTAATTTCTTAGTTTATTTTGTTAGCCATGGTGCAGGATTGGATTTGACCCTTTTAGTATGTACTGGGGCAAGGAAACTGAAAATCTTTTAGGAATATGTCATTGAAGTGTGAGACAGCCGAGTCTAAGGGCATAGATTTTTTTCTGTTTTCCATTTATATTGTCTTAAGGATTTGGTAAAAGTGTGTTTGTCAAAGATTTTTGAGTCAAAAACTTGGTTGTAAATTCTATGTTTTTCTTGGATTTCATAACTTCTGAGAGTTTAAGTAGGTTGATTGTCACTTAGGCTGTCTAGAAGACTACCAGCTGCCCCAATTTTCTTTGGTCTCTTAGTACGAATTTAATCTAAGGTTGATTGCCTACCAGTACTTTTGTGGACTCTAGTAACTGATGTAATTAACTGTGTAAAGCTGTGTAGGTTTATGGAATCAGATGGGGTGTTGCTATTAATAATCTGCTAGTCTATATTTAGTATTATTGTTTCATACTGTGTATGGTGGGATATCCAGAATAGGATATTTTCCACAGTGGTAATGTTTTTACCTGGTGGGATATATATATGACTTCGAAACAAAGTGTTTTCCTATCATTAATTCTGAGATGTGATATAAGGAGTTCTGCATTATTAAACTGTATTATCCCCTGTGCATATGCAGTTATGTTTAGGGAGTTCTCGTAGATGATGGCTATTCTGCCTGCCCACTTATTTTTCCTGTGAAGCCTACTTATACTGAAACCAGGTGTGGTAATTGCATTGTCATTTATGACTTTTTTCAGTTATTTTTCTGTAGGCTTGACTACATCTGTGGAATATATGGCAATGCAACCATATGTGTCCTGTCCTTTATTGCATATCCTTCTAAGAGAAGTCTGGCATAGGGGGAAGAGAGAGGAAAAGAGAACAGTTCATTTAATACTGTGCTGTTTGTGTGTGGGGTTTGCTGGTTCATTTAATACTGTGCTGTTTGTGTGGGGGGTTTGCTGGTTCATTTAATACTGTGCTGTTGGTGTGGTGGGTTTGCTGGTTCATTTAATACTGTGCTGTTTGCATGGGGGATCTGCTGGTTCATTTAATACTGTGCTGTTTGTATGGGGGGTTTGCTGGTTCATGTAATACTGTGCTGTTTGTGTGGGGAGTTTGCTGGTTCATTTAATACTGTGCTGTTTGTGTGGGGGATTTGCTGGTTCATTTAATACTGTGCTGTTTGTGTGGGGGATTTGCTGGTTCATTTAATACTGTGCTGTTTGTGTGGAGGATTTGCTGGTTAATTTAATACTGTGCTGTTTGTGTGGGGGATTTGCAGGTTCATTTAATACTGTGCTGTTTGTGTGGGATGTTTGCTGCTGTGTGGGGCCAGGGTTTAGATAAATGTCTGCACTGATTTTTTGGGTGGAAATTTTATGAAGGAAAGTATGTAGCCAAATGCATTTGTGATTTAGTTTTACTGTATTTCATATGGTAACATACTTAGATTTAAGGTACCCGTAACTGAAAAAATCTAAAAAGATTTGCTGGTACAGTGTGGGTGCTGTGGTGATTGATAGACTTGGTAAATGTTGGTGTATGGGTTTGTAGGACTATTACTTACATTTATTTGGGAGGTATGGTACCAATGTAAAGAGTTCTAATAGGCTGAGGAGGCACACTAGTAGGGTTTGAGTCAAAGACGTTTTTTTTAATATGTAAGTTAGATTTTGCTGTGTGTATTAGTTTGCACTGTGAAACGTTACTGGGAAAGAGTTGTTATAGTTACTGCAGTGTAACTTTAAAAGGACAAGCAGCCCTTTAAAGGAGAATAATGACATTCGGTTCCAAAACACTCAACATTTCTATGGTTTTGTCCCTGTTTTCCAATCCCTTTAAAAGCACTGAGCATTGCAGCATTTAAAAACTGTCACTACAACTGTTTTACTCAGAAAGTATAGAGACTTACCATACTGTGATACTTTCACTTTTAAAAGTAAACTCTCGTGCCATGGAAAAGCTTGCTGGAGGCTCTGAAATGGGCTGCTACAAACTAGCCACAGTTTGCCAAAAGTTACCTTCCTCAAAGTGACATTGTACAGAATAAATGCATACAGTCACCCATTTTGTAATGTCACTGCTCCCTAGTCCTTCCCATGCACATAAGATGTTTAAAAGCATCTCCATTAAGCTGGGAACTTCTTTTCTTTGCTGGTGTTGCATGCAGAGTGTGTTTTATCACTGGACTATCGCAAACCTTAGCTTGGTCTGTTGTCTGCTAAAAGGTAAGCATTACCATTATTTTATTCAGCGACTGCCCTACGACTTCCAAATGCTTTATAAAATATTCACTGAATATTGATTCAGTGAATATTTTATTTCGATAATCAGAGCTCTTAAAATGTGGAGCTGTTTGTCTGTCACACAGTGTTTATATTTTCATTTTTCCCCCTTTATTTCATCTATTCAGACCTGTGTAATTTTACATTAAAGTTCATTCTCCCACAAGTGTCTTAATTTCATGTGATCTCAAATATCTGTTTTTGTTGTTCAGCTTTAATTGCATTTGCTTGGAACATTTTGTGAATTTTGTGGAGTACAAACCAATGTCCTGGGTGCATTGTTAGACTGGTTTATTGGTCACAGCTACAAAAATAGTGACCATGATTGAGATTTCCACCTAAGACTGTTGTTCCATTGGCCAATTCATGCAGTACAACTTCAACACAAAGCATGTGGCATAATTGGCTTGAATGCTAAATAAGGAACCACATGCAACACTCTTACCTAAAATGAGTCTGCTATTCTGTCAACTTTCTCAGTTTGAAAGTACATTTACAATTTCTCCTTATTTCTGGTCTTTCGTCACATCATTTTTTTGGCCTGAATTCTTGCACTAAGAGGTTGAGACATATGAACCACCTCCCTAATAATACTGTAATAGTGTAGCGTATACTGTAATAGTGTAGTGGTATGTTGCTGTGACTTTAGTGCACAGGGTTGTGGGTTTGAGACTTGGCAGTGAAGCGTAACCTGGATAACTGGATGGGAAACAGAAAATATACCCGTGGGATTCTACCTGTGTGTGCTGGACAGGGGCTTTGGGTGCTGACTTGTCTAAACATGGGCTAAATTCTTACCGGAAGTATACCCCTCACTAGTGAGATCAGATCACAAACTAATCTCGCTGGAGGTCCTCATCCCACCCCCACCTGAAATAAAAAAGACCACAGTAAAGAACTTCTCGAAAGCCGACTTCACACTTCTAAAGACTAGTGTGGTCTCCTTTAAGGCCCCCGAGCCGACGGAAAACAGTACTCAAGCCGCTGAATCACTTACAAATGCCTTCTACCAGCACCTGCAGGACTGCATGGATAAGGCAATCCCAAGCAAAACAAAGACTCTTTGTACCAAAGGCAAGCGTCCACTCTGGTGGACCCCAGCCATAAACAAACTCTACAACAAAAGGAGGAAGCTATTACAAGATAGAGCAAAATCCTTAAAAGGTAAGACACCCTTGATCACTATAAGTAAAAAACTAAGAGCTCTCATGTGGTGTTTTTTTTTTTCTCCCTTTTATAACAAAGTCCCATTTTTTAATGCCTTGTTAGCAATGCTTTTCAACTGAAAAGTTATTCTGCTGCAGCTTTTTTACAAACTCCAGCATTCCGTTTTTGCAGATAAACAGAATACCGGTGTTTGTACAGTGCATTCTGGACAACCAGACCAACATTTTGATTTATGGATAGTCTGGAAAAATAACGGAGAGATAGCAACACCAGCTTGTGCGTACTTGGACAGATTACTCAAAAGGTTGTTTTAGGAATTTTGTTTATTTGGTGCTTGTGCATATGTGGAAGTGGAAGCTTGAGAAACTGTTTGAGTTTGGTGCTAGTGTATAAGTGTATACATGGACATATTACTGAAGCGGTTGTTGGGGAAAATGTTTAATTTTGATGCTTGTGCATAAATGTACTGACTAGTGAAGGGGTCATTGGTAGAAAGGTTTGATTTTTATGCTTCTGTATACTTGGTCAGACTACTAAAGGGGTACTTTGTCAAATTTCATTTTGATAGTTGGATGAACACTGAGGAGCTCAGAGGGAGTTAATGTACTTGTGTGTATAGGGCCCAACTACTGATGGAGTAGTAGTGTGAATTCTTTTTAGTTGGTGCTTGTGAATACTTGGCCAGGCTACTAAGGGGTTAATTGGGAACTGTTTAATTTTTGTGTTTAGGGTGACTACTGAGGTGATCATTGGAGTGGATAAAATTTGTTTTTACTTTTCATGTATAGTAGTTCAGAATCTGGAAGTGGATGCTTGTGAAAGTTTCATTTTCATGTTTCTGTGTACGTCTACAGACTCCTGAAGTGGTTCCTTGGGGGAAGGTTATAGTTTGGTGTTTGTGTGTACTTGACAAAGTACTAAAGGGGTTCATTTGGGAAAAGTTTCAATTTTAGTGCTTGTGCTTGTATGACTACTGATAGATAGATTGGGGAAAATGCTTCATTTTAGTGCTTCTGTGTTTTTGGACAGACTACTGAACTGCTCACTTTGTGAAAACGAGTAATTTTAGTGCTTCTAGGACTACAATGGCACACCTTGGGGTGAAATGCTTTATTTATGTGCTTTTATGTACTGGGACAGACTACTTAAGGAGCAGCCGTGGGAGTTTTTATTTACTTGTGCCTACTTACACGGTCATTACACTGAAATGTTTGCCTGGTCAAACATTGCATTTTGGTGATTTTGTGTTCTTGGACAGTACTAATGGGATGCCTGGGGAAATGTTTAATTTAGGTAGGTGATCAACTACTGAGGGCTCAGTAGAGGAGAAAATGTTTCACTGTAGTGCTTGTGTGTACTTGTTTGACTCTGGAAGCCACCCCTTGAGGAAATATTTCATTTTTATGCTTCTATGTACTTCAGCAAACTGCGGAAGCTATTCCTTTGGAGAAAATGTATGTTTCAGTGATTAAGTGCACTTGGACAGACTAATAAAGTGGTTAGTTTGGGAACTGTTTCAAATTGAGTGCATGACTAATATGGGACACAGCCAGAGGAAATGCTTCCTTTAGTGCTTCTGTGTACTTCGGCGTACTACTTAAGTGCTTGCCTGGGGAAATAGTTTAATGTTAGTGCTTCTATGAGTACAATTGGACACATTGCGGGGGTGATGTTTAATTTTAATCCATGTGTGCACTTGGAAATACTTTTGAGGGGCTCTTTGGGTGATTTTGTTTCATTTTATTGTCTTTCTGTTTATTTAGGCCCACTACTGAAAGGGTTGGTTGGGGAAATGCTTTATTTTATTTATTTTATTTATTTTTATTTAACATTTGTTGACCGGGAATGTCCGACTAGGTTCCACAGATCCTGTTTTCAGTGGAGGCCCGGGGAGAAATGCTTCAGAAGCATGTCTTTAGAATGTGGGAGGAAACCGGAGTACCCGGAGGAAACCCATGTGAACGCAAGGAGAACATGCAAACTCCACACAGAAGGCACCCCAGCCGAGAATCAAACCGGAGAACCTCTTGCTGTGAGGCGACAGCATTAACCGCTGCACCACTGCGCCACCCATTATTGGGGTGCTTGTGTATAGTAGGGCAGACCAACAATGTGGTCATTGGGGTAAATGTTCCATTTCAGTTCTTGTGCAACTAGTGTGGGGCTGCTTTGGAGAAATCATTAATTTTATTACATGTGTGTCCTTGGACAGACTACCAAGGGGCTCACTGGGTGGTAATGTTTCATTTCAGTGCTTTTGTTTATTTGGACAGACTATTGAAGTGGTTGATTGGGGAAACGGTTCCTTTTGGCTGCTTGTATGTACTAGGGCAGATCAACATGTTCCTAGGTTCATAGGAGGATGCTAGGCTAGCAGCTCTAGAGCCTTTACAAGCCTAGTCATGTTAATCCCAAGTATCCCCGTTTTTTTTCTTTTTTGGGTAACTTGCAGAAAAAAATTATGAACAGTGTGGGTCTATGATCAACAACTCTGTCCATGAGGGACATGGGTGCCACCCCAGGGACAGATTTGCAGTCCCCATCCAATTATCTAGGTTGCACTTGAATAGGGTCATTGAAGAGCTCTGTTTTGTGTGAATAAGGAGTCTATTCTAGAGAAGAAGCAATCTCTGGGAGACGTATCGTCCTCTCCAGCATGATCTGTTAATGTCACAAGCTAGGTAGAGATCCTTAGAGCAAGTGACTCTTGAGGCATTTTGAGTTGCAGATGTGCAGCATTTGCTTTAGGACACTGAACAATGGGTATGGAGACAGCTGGTGCTGACCAGTGAGCAACCACTTAAATGTACGTCATGTCCTATCGCAAATGTATGTCATGTCATATTGCAAATGTATGTCATGTCCTATCGCAAATGTACGTCATGTCCTATCACAAATGTACGTCATGTCCTATCGCAAATGTATGTCATGTCCTATCGCAAATATATGTCATGTCATATCGCAAATGTATGTCATGTCCTATCGCAAATGTATGTCATGTCCTATCACAAATGTATGTCATGTCCTATCACAAATGTACATCATGTCCTATTGCAAATGTATGTCATGTCCTATCGCAAATGTATGTCATGTCATATTGCAAATGTATGTCATGTCCTATCGCAAATGTATGTCATGTCCTATCACAAATGTACGTCATGTCCTATCGCAAATGTATGTCATGTCCTATCGCAAATGTATGTCATGTCATATCGCAAATGTATGTCATGTCCTATCGCAAATGTATGTCATGTCCTATCGCAAATGTATGTCATGTCATATCGCAAATGTATGTCATGTCCTATCGCAAATGTATGTCATGTCCTAACGCAAATGTATGTTATGTCATATCGCAAATGTGTGTCATGTCCTATCGCAAATGTATGTCATGTCATATCGCAAATGTATGTCATGTCCTATCGCAAATGTATGTCATGTCCTATTGCAAATGTATGTCATGTCATATTGCTATTAGCAGCACATTATTTTGAAAGGTGTAGGAAAGCTGTTTAGAAATACCTCTCTAAGAATGATTTTGGAATAGTAGTAATTAACATTATACCCAACAATACATATCACAATTTTCAATACCACTGCATAACGGAGCTCTAAGTACGTAGACACTGTTGACATTTATGTACTTTGTTGTATGTATTGATGTGTTAAGAAATGCAAATGATTATTAAATTCATACAACTTGATTGTGTAGTTAAGAGCAACCAGGAAATAAGCTTGTGTTGGTCAATGTCACATCAAAATGTTGAGGACCACCTTGGATGTTGGTTGTTCCTTAGCAGTATTTCGGGTAGGGCTTGTGTTTTGAATACCGCAGTAGTATACAGATTTTGAGAAGTTGTAAGTTCCTGCAGCTGCAGGTCTGAAAAATCTTTTAACGTTAAGGACTGGTGTTTGAGGCCAGAACTGAGGTGTGTACAGTGAATTAATAGAAAATAGTGACTGCTTGTGAAACCTTGCTTAGCTTCACATGTGTAATGATAGTGGTGAGATCTGGCTGCAGCTGCAAGTAGTGTTGTGGTGTGAGTGGACCTCTGTGATGCTAGCTACCATGAAGTGGTACAGAGGCTTTTTACAATAGTGCAGTGTTAAGAATCACATTTGCAAATTGTAACCAAAAGCCAGCTTGCATGGAACGCATTAAGTGAGTATCCTTGGGGTTGTGGTATATATGTATTTTTGAAGAATTTTTTATAAGGGAGAGTAGATTGTTATCCTCTTTTGTAGATAGGTCTTGTGCAAGAAACAGCAGGGCTGAGTCTGTTAACTGTGCAGTAGTGTGATGTGGATAATCCTGGCTTCATAATGGATGATCAGTGAAAATACATGACTCATGGGTGATGTAGTGTGCAAGGTGTGAACAGATTGGGACACATGCACTTCAAACATTGACTAGCATGAAGTCACCTGGATAAGATGCCGTACTACATGGCAGTATTTTGCTAAAGGTAAGGGACGTATGTTTGCAAATATTAGTCTCAGATAATGTATTTGACTTGAAATGACTGTCTGTTCACACTGTACGATAGTCCATGACTGAGAGTGCTGAACCCTCGCTTGCTATTTCATGTCAGCTTCATGCAAGAGTTCATACATACATTTCTATGTTGGTGCATTAACTCAGTAGAAAATTCGTTTCCTCACAGCTGGTTGAAATGTACAGTCACGACTAAGCTTTTGGGAGAGCATTTGGTCACAGTTTATTGGGCAATGTAGCAATGAAAGATGTGTTTGTACATGTGCAGATATCAATTTTTATATGGAGGGATGTGTTATGTATTCTGTGGAAAATGGCAGGATAATTTAATAAGCTTGAAGTGTTGCTTGCTCCCCCAGACCTTGTAAGGCACACTCCCTTTGCAATAATACAGTCAGGTGCCACCAGCTGAGTTGCAAAGACAGTATTCCAAAAGTAAGTATTATACAAAGTTGTTTTTTTTAATGCTTGCATGGTGAAGTGGTAGAACAACAATAGTTGTAGTTACAGGGCAAGAAGGAGAAAAGCATGATTAATGAAACTCATGGCAAAGGGGTGCTATATAGAAATGTTGCATTAACGTCCGAAACATCCTGTAACATTAACTTAATTCTGGACAGAATGCAGTAATTGTATTCTAAAATCTATTTGGTAGTCTGTCAAATAGTTTCTGGTGATGTACTTGTAATGGCAACTTGACCATTTGACCACTGTTGTACAATGTGTGTGGGCTGTGTAAAATACAACTTGGTTTTGGATGGGTGATTGTCCAAGACCAAAATTACTTGCTTGATTTCTTATGGGAGATGCACTTAAACATACTAATTCCATGTTTACACAATCGTGGAGAAAAAAGTTACACAGTCAGTTGAAAGCAGCAGTTAAGTAGAGTGTAGTACAAAGTAAAAGATTAGTGCAACTTGCAGCAACAATAATGGTTTCTAAAAATGACCAGCTCAGCAGCCAGCATATAATGATAGGCAGCAAAATGAAGCAGCAGAAGCAACTAGTGTGTCATGTGATTTTTATTAAACAGGATAAAATATTTACACTTTTTTACATGTAATTTAACATTTTTAAGTATGATTTATCAGTTATTACTGCTATACTACAAAAAGTTGCGGTGGTGGTGCTGCAGTAGCATTGTCGCCTCACAGTAAGATACTGTCCGGTTCGATTCTCAGCTAGAGCATCCTCTGAGTGGAGACATGCGTGAATGGGCGTACCTTCGTTGAAGGTTGTGCGTCAGGGCTGGTAACCCAGCACATAAAAATCAACTACCAATAATTAGCGGACCGGAGTTCCGCTGTGGCAACCCCTAACCAGGAAAAGCCGAAAGACACAACAACAACTGCTATACTACAAAAGTGGATGCCATTTTGTATCCAGAATTAGTTGAAAATCTCCAGGGTAGTGCAGGTCTTACCAGCATTTGTGTGGCAGGTGTGCCACGACACTTTGTCCTCTGTGTTGCTGCACTTGATATTGATAGTCTGTACTGTCTGAATCGAAAGATAAAGACATTACCGTGGTATCAAATCAGGCAGTGCAACAATAGTGATAAAACAAGCAATATGACCTCTAAGCAAACATGTAAACTCTGTAATTCTAGTGCAGTCATAACTAAGACTACAGCTGCATTATTCTCATAAGCACAGAAAGGAAAAATGACACCCACGTTAGATTTTAGAGTAATGGTACTCGGTATCCAGTTAATGGCTGTCAGCTGCTCATTTCTTAATGTCTGCACGATTTTCTGAAGTGCATCCATGAGCATCTAGTCTCATTCTTTGCAGTTGCAGCATCTCAAGTGTGCTGAAATGAATTCATATAATCACAGGGTTAGCTGATAGGGGTGGGAACTGGGACACTAGATTTGCATTAAGTAGTTTTTCTTGCAAGGTTTGTATTGATATACCTCTTATTTTAAAATAAAGGTAGAAGAAAATTATATACAGGTTTTTAAATCAAGGTGAAAGACAATATGTGAGTGACAGGAATAGCTACATCTTTGTGGGTAAAGGTGTATTGCAATATCAGGGCTATGATATTACACTGTCAATGTACTGTATAAGAGTGGGCATTTTTGAATGCAGTATTTAACAGTATCTAACACTGCTATATATATTACAGGTAGGGTCCAACTCACAGAGAAAGGGACTAAGCAATGCATTTCACTCAAGCAAGGCAGGATTTCCCTAGTCAGTCCATACAGTAGCATCTATTATCCCATTCAGGGATATTAACTTTCACTTCCTTGTAATAAACCGCCTTTCTTTGTAATAAGTGACATTGGAGTGTTAATCACTGTCCTCAGTGGTTTCTGGGAATTAAAAGGAGAAGGCCAAAAGAAAAGGCATAATTCGATGCACATATATATGAGGTATATTTATACAGAGAAATGCACAGAATGTGTATAGGAAGTATTCAGAAAACTGAAGAATGGAATCAAAACTAAATAGGGAGTCAAACACTGCATACTCACCCGTGAAACTCTGAATGTAATATGATACTTTGTGATTTAGTTTCTGCACTTGATTTGTTAGGGTGATTGGGGAGCTTTTCTACCTGGGTCTCTGCTGAAAATGGCTACTTTCTGGACCAGTAGGACTTTACAGGTAAACAAATATCAAATAAAATACATTCCAGAAAACTCAGACAATTCCTACCGTCATGTGACAAATTACAGGGAGCAAGTATAGACAACAATATAGTAAGAGGTAAATGACCAAAGACCATACATTTCAAATGTCCTTGATTTTGCATAATGCTCATTTTTGTAATCATACTTTGGACATGTCCATCACAACTGGTAATAGGATGAAGTAAAGAGTTTTGTTTTTCATTTCATTTTTGTGGTTTTATTTATCGATTGCTTACACCGATTGTGTTGTAAACATTAAAGTGAAGGTTGATACTGTACTTTTTGTTTGGCATTTTTTAACTTTGGTAAGAAGTTTCCAATAAGGGGAATGTGACGTGAGCATTTTTGTTTTTTTATTAGCTATGACAATATACAAAAGGCAGACAAAGATCAAGATTAGGCATGCAGTTACAATTTTCAAGCATACACAATACATGCACTTTCTAACTCAAATGATAATATACAAAACCCTGAATATGCAGTTACAGGGCACACTAGAGTAAAGGGCTTCAGTTTTGACACTGCCCGTAATGGTGATTTCAGTAAATATTTGATATTTTAATCTTAAATTACTATTTAGAATGCAGGTTAATTCCAAAATGCAATCCTATGAAAAATCTTGTTCTGTTTATAGCCTACTTGACAACATTTCTTAGGGATTTTGGTTTAATAGGAAGCCACGAGAATGGGAGCTGGAAGATTTGTCAAACAGTGCATTTGCAATTACTAAAGAGAATAAATTAAAAATTTAAGACAGGAGGAGGCTATGGTCCAGGAAAAATAAGTGTCCCACTGCCACTTAAAAAAGGTTAGAACAAGGAAACATTACATGAGGTGAGTCTCCTGCTGTGAGCTGTCGATCAAGGCAGCAAACAGCTCTAATTACCTTTAACATTTTGACAGCTAGGAAGGCGAAGTGTGAAGGGGAAGGAGAGATGAGTTGAGGGACTACAACTCATGCATCACAAAAGACTGAAAATTAGCCACGCTAAAAAGAAACAGCAGTAAAATACACTTTGAAAGTCTGTGAGTTTGTGTTTTAGGTAGTCATTGAAAAACAAGAAATGTTAGTTAAAAGTAACTGACTGAAAGAAAGCAGTGTATGCATGTAAAATCAATGCAGTGACAGCATCTTTGGAACAAAGATGCCTGCATGATGTAATGTTTTATATGTTTTATAGACAAATATTGCATCGTGGGATACATATAGGAAGAGCAAAAAATCAAAATCTCTTCAAGATACAAGACTTCATGTGGTCAGACTTTGAAATTATGTATAAAAATAATTTAAAAAGTATATATAATCCCAGAGTGGTGTTAAAATGTAGGAAGCATCAAAACATGATGACATAAGCATGTTTTTTTGAGTCTGTGGGTGCAGTTCTCCTTTAAGTAAATGAGTTAGAAATATTAATTGAAGGGCAGCTATGATTGCATTGTGTTCTGACTGTTTTGATGCAGAGATAGGTTGGAAGAAGTGTAAGGGTGGAGTTGGGATATTTAAAATGTGGAGTAGGACAGGGTGGGTGGGAATGGTGAGCGGAATGAGCTAGAGCATAGTGAGGGTGAATGAAAGGGGGCCCAACCACTGAATCAGCAAAATAACAGTGCTGAGAAAAACAATCAGTAAGCTTTGCCTACGGCAGAAGGTAAGAAGGTTTCCAGAGATAGTTAACTGTATGAGTTGAACAGTGCAAAACACAAGCTGAAGGAACATTACAGGGAGCAGTACATAGCCCAGAAAGGGTAAGCAGAGACTTGCATGAGTGGTTAAGTATTTAGTGAGTTAGATGTGAGATACTATATTAAAGGAAGAAAAGGAGGAGGGAGTAGTTTGGAAAAGAAAGCAAAGCGAATCGTTTGTCCTGTTTCAATGGGGGTTGGGGTGAAGACAAGCTATGTATTGGTAGTTATTTTGGGCAACACAAAAACCTGCTAAACTGATTGGCCATTATTATGATCCATAGTATATACCAGTGGTATAGGTGTTGTTGTTGGTGCTAACGGAGACACGTCCTCTAGTACACAGTATGCACCAATATGGATACCTACTTTAGGTGAGTGCATATGGGCACTCAGCTGTCCATATAGTCTGATTCTACAAGGTGTAAGTCTCACATTATATTAACTTTACTGGATTACACATACATATCTACTTTGACTATACACTGTTAATCCTTTCGAAGATGGACTTCAGGCTTGGGTGATAGTGGCTGGACAGTGATAGTTCCTATACAGCATGTGCAGTGTACTAAATGGGACTGGTTTGGTAGGGTCAGCAGAGGACGAGTAGATCTGTCTGAAAGGGATAAGCGAGGTTTAATTAACTCTGATGCTAAGCACTGTTATGATAAATGTATTACTGTGTATGAAGTATATAGTTTAAATTGAAAAAAGTTGATGAGAGCAGACTGTGCTTGTTACCAGCTCAGGCATAGTCAGAAGCTTGTCTGCAATGGTCACAAACTTCCTATAATGGGCATTTAAAGATCTGTTAAATGTAGAAGTTTGAGATAGATAAAGGGAAGTGTGAAAGAATAATGTAAGTGGGTTGAGGTGAGAGGTACTCTATTAAGGAAGAAGGGGGCAAAAAGATGTGCAAACATGTGAAGAAAGAATGGATTTTGATAGAAGGGTGTTAAAATAGGGGAAGAAAAAGAGTGGTGTAGGAAGGGGAGAAAGATAAGAGAAGAAGGGAGGAGTAACTAAAAAGTGTAAAGAGCATTAAGGCAGAGAAAAGCAAACATTAGCAGTAATTATGATCTGCTTAATGGTGTCATTAAGAACTGGATGGATGGATGGACCCGTTAACCTAATAACTCAACATCTCTTAAACATTTACAATTATACATCTTGTATATGTGCTCTTTTAGCTTGAGTCTGAAAACGCAATGTTATTCTTCCACTCTCAATTCCTTACACAGATTATTTCAGTTTGTCCGGTTAACTTTGTATAAGGATTTTTCATCATTTTTCTTTAAGTGAGATTTGACCAGTAAAATAAAGTCTGTTGAGGTACCTCAGAGGTCACATGAAGTAAGTTTAATGTGAGATTTGTTGGGCAGTGAGGGAAAAATAGCTACGATTATGCAGTTTATAGGTGAGACACAACAGTAGAAAATTGTCTTGAGCTGTGATCCTTCTATAAGACATGCAATGATGCTCCCTGTTCGAATAAAATCTGATGAAATGACACCTTTTATTAAAAGTGGACTGGGATGTTTTAGTGCTGCTAACCAAATTTAAGGCAGTCAAGGAGAGGCTATATTACAGTCTGGTAATAAGTACTCCTTCATCTAAAGCTGATCTGATGTCAAGGCTGAAGGGATTTCGGACAAAGTGCTGGCCTTTTAAATGTTTTAGTACTTCATCAGCAGTGAGTCTGGTGTTGTAAGAGAAGTCAATATGCAAATTCATGACAGAATGAAGACTATATAATAAAAAGGGTTGTGGTGAATGGTTCAGTGTCTCTACAGTGAGATGTATCAATATATACTAAAGGAATCTGCTGTTTCTTTTCATATCATGTCATAAAAAGGCGGCAGAAGGAGATTTGCTGTTTATCTCGTCTACTCAAGTGTTGCAGGTAGGGCAGGACAACTATCCTACTTCCCTTTCTCTCCCCTCACATCAAATATTTCATACCTTTTAAATATCAAATATTCTCTTTTGCCTGTTCTGCAGTTCTTCTATGTCTACCATCTTCCTAGAGAAGAATTTCTTCCTATGTCCTAACAGAACTGGGTTTCTTAAATTTAGTTGCTGTGTTCCTCCATTATCTGTTTGTTTCTTACTACGGTTCTTCAATGACCTGCATACATGTATTGATTAGCTAGTTAGTACTAGGCTAATCGACCTTGTGAGCCATTGTAAGCCAAGCCAATTATCTCTTGTAAGATTCAAACCCTGCACCTTGTGTTTGTAAGGCAAACACCTTAACCATTAGGCCACCCTCCCAACAGATCATGTTCTATTCTCTCTTCTTACCTATTGACATGAGATCAAGCCTCCATAACCTGCATGTAGCATTCTACTTGTGATTTTATACAGGCTTGACAATGGCAGATTATCTACCTTTTCCCAGAGTCAATGCACCTCTGAGCACGTATCAACACTGGGTTTTCCCCTGCTCTTTCCCTTCCATTTCCCACTGAGCATGACAGTTCATGTCTTCTATAGCAATGGTGTCAAGATCTTTTCTTGTTGCCTCCCATCAAGTACCTACTGTAGTGCTAGGCCATTGCCATCTTTCGGATCAAAGTTAAATCACATTCATTGCCAAGGTTATTTGATGTGAGGGGAGAGAAAGGGATGTAGGATAGTTGTCCTGCCCTACCTGCAACACTTGAGTAGACTAGATAAACAGAGCAAACTAGATAAACTGCAAATCTCCTTCTGCCGGCTTTTTATGACATGATATAAAAAGAAACAGCAGATTCCTTTAGTATATCTTGATAAATCTCACTGTAGAGACACTTAACCATTCACCACAACACTTTTTATTACTATCCGAGTTAACAAGCATCTGACTTACAGATGTATAAACAGTCTACACAAACTGTACAAACGATATTGTATATATAATGTACACAGTAATGATGCAATAACAGACGAACTGGGGAGAAAACAGAATCCTAAGAGTGGATTGAAATTTTAATCAAAAGTAGATTGTTTTATCTTTAAAGTATTTGAGGTTATTTCTTATTGAAGATACTCAGAAAGAGTTAAGCTGAACACCTAGAGAGTTTCATGGAACTTTATTTCAAGTTGAAGCTTATTCCATAAAGGCAGACCAAGTCTAGAAAATGCACAATCATGATGGCTGCTACAAAGAGAATTGGCGGAGGCAAATTATATAGTAGTGGCTGCCTCTTAGCAATTCTCTTCTATAAGAGGCAGTTTTCCTTTCAGCAATGGACAGTAACCATGTTTTAATATTTTATTTTATGGGGTGTCTGGGAGGTAGTTTGCTCTTTCTTGTGCTGGGAGCCATTTGAGTTTGTTTAAAATGCAACAGTAATGTGAATGAACATATGATAGTAGAGCAAATCTGAAAATTGTGTTTTCTGCTATCTGCAATGTTTGTGTGTGTTCTAGGTAGAGCTAAAGACTAGATAAGGGAGACCAGATTCATATCTGGGGTGATTGACATTTCTGGCAAAGGCTAAGTAGGCAGTGGGAGACAGGAAATGTGGGATTTTACAAGAGTTTAAGTTGGGGGAGTACTTTATTAACTGTATTATTGGTACACGTTGTGAAGGAAAGTGTTGGATCAAGTATAAGATCTAGATATTTGAATTTGGTTACAAATGGTATAGTATTTCCCAGACTATCTGGAAACTTGACATCAGGTAGGTAAAGGAGTCTGTGAGGGAGGAGAAGAGCTGTTTTTTTTTTTCTTTCTGAGTGAGAGATGCATTAGTTGCTCTGTAAAAGTATGTTGTCAGCATATGAAATAAGATTTAATTTGGAGACCCAAGAATAATAAAAATAAAACTGTTACTAAATAAAATGATTACCACAAATCTTACTCTGTCAAGTAAAAGACACTGGTCTATGTTCTTGTGCTGCCTTCACTGATCGTTGTGTATTAAATGCCAGTATTCACAGAGGTAGCCTAAAAGTGTAACCACCACTGAAACTGTGGACTCACTTGCCAGGTGAAAAATCTAATCAATATAGATGGCCTGCCTTTAAAAACTGATACACAAGGAGGATGATATCAAGTAACAGGCATGCTATAGGACAGCAAGAAATAATGTTAAAAGTCAAAGGAGGATGATATCAAGTAACAGGCATGCTATAGGACAGCAAGAAATAATGTTAAAGGTCAAAGGAGGATGATATCAAGTAACAGGTATGCTATAGGACAGCAAGAAATAATGTTAAAGGTCAAAGGAGGATTATATCAAGTAACAGGCATGCTATAGGACAGCAAGAAATAATGTTAAAGGTCAAGTATATTCACGGAGTGAGCAACATGGGAGAAGGATGTCTTGTCATAAGGCAGAAACATTTCAGGAGTATCTGCAACATCTAAAGTTGCTGTCCCTTTCTATTACACAGTCATCACTGGGGAGTAATGGTGTCAATAAAGAGATACTGCAAGTGTGAGTATATCACAAACTCTTCAGCTACATTGATTACCTTGAAAGCCTGTCTCATTCTATGGCACTAGTACTGTAAATAAAGTTGCAGGTAGGATTCTGAAAGGAAGGACCAAGACTGAGCAACAAAATTAAATATAAAAAGCACAGAAACTTAATTTGTATAAAGTGCTTCTGTCATTTGTTAATACCCATTAATGTAGCAAATATACCAAACAAGAGATGTTGGAGCCTTTGTATTGCACCTATAAATCAAGTGCATCAAAAGTATCATGGTCAGTAACTGCAGTTTGTACTCCAACTTCCCTAGATATATTCAGAATATTGCCAAACAATGTATTAACATTCCAAACCCTCTTCTGCCTTTACTTCTTCCAAGTTCTTCAAGAATGCTTCTCTGATGTTATAGGTTAGTACTAGGCTGACTGCCCTTGTGAGCGATTTTAAGCCTAGCCACGTATTTTTAGAGAGGATAATGTGGGTTCCTCTCAACGAACGATGGATGGTTTCCTAAGTGATACTTTGGAAAGAGATAGAGATCGCACTGAGAGAACCGAGAGAATTGGTGGTAATAATGACAACTCTTCTTCTCCCATTTGGGAACGTATTTTGGCAGAAACACGTAATCGTCGTATTAGTAACCATTTTGCCAATGTGGGAAAGTGTTCTGTGGATTATCCGGTGGAGGTAAAGACATTAATTTCCAGACTTAATTATCTCATGAGTAAAGAAATGACTACATATTATAATTATACAAGCCTGCAGAGGTATTTAGACCTGGATATTATACCTCGGGGTTTGAGAGCTATTAAGTTCCCGTCGGAACCTTTTGACAATACATGTTCTGATGATAGAGTTTTTAAGCAAAGGTGGGAAAAAGCTGCACACCTTTGCTCTAGAGAGTGGCTTAATATACTTATTGAGAGAGATATGATTAAACTCTCTAAAATCAAAACTGACATTACGAACACTTGTTCCAGCTTGGCGATAGCGATTGATAGAACTCGTTTTGAATCGTGCTTATTGGATATCAAAGATAAAGTTAATATCTATGAGAAAAAGGTGCTTGAACAAAAGATGCGTAAAATTCAGAGGGATCTCCGAGATTTTGAAAGAGGGACAGCCTTCTTCAGGGTATCCAATCAGAATGCACGCTCGTCAACTCGGTTACATGATGTGACTGAGAAAGTGAGGGACAGACTTGTCAGTTATAACAGTGTAGAAACTCCGACAGGGGATGCTGCTTGGCATTACAGCATTAATGGTGATATAAATGACTTTCCACCTCTTCCTTCATCCCATAATGAACATTATTTCCAGGATAATTTTCGTTACCAGGAGGAGAATATACGACAACAGAAGAGAAGTCATCCGGAACAAGAATATTATAGAGGGGGACAACAACGCCAGTGGCGGAATAACAAAAGGACTAAATGGTATTAACAATGTGATTAATTTATCTGGTTGTGCAATTGATAATAATATTATTTCTGTTTTGAACTTTAAAATTTGTACCTACAGTTATGCCAAAATTGTTTGAGTGCAAAATTGATTTGTTTAAAGTAGTTAGAAAAATGCATTTATGGTATTTTTTGAACATTCAGTGGGTTCTGTAGTTACAAGTGATAGCCTTAGTGATGATTCATTTATTAATGCTGATTACTTTTCTGATACAGATTCATCTGACTCATTTGTTTCATGTGACAGTGTGTTGAATGCTTATTGTTTAATAGATACTGCTGCAGTAAGAAATAATAAGAAGTTTATGCCATCTTTTTTGCATGAAGGAATTAAGAGATTTCAGTCTATGGCTGAATTTGAATATGAGATGTTGTTTAAAGATTTTGATTTGAGACAAACTCAGTATAACTTATCTAAAAAAGAGTGGTTAGCGTTGATTGATTTTTCTAGACAAAAAGAGTTGATTATTAAGCCTTCTGATAAGGGTAATAAGGTTGTAATAATGCATTATACCCAAATTCAGTCTATGGCTGAATTTGAATATGAGATGTTGTTTAAAGATTTTGATTTGAGACAAACTCAGTATAACTTATCTAAAAAAGAGTGGTTAGCGTTGATTGATTTTTCTAGACAAAAAGAGTTGATTATTAAGCCTTCTGATAAGGGTAATAAGGTTGTAATAATGCATTATACCCAATACCTTAAGATGTGTCTTGATTTATTAGAAGGTGAAACAGTATACAAAAAGGTTAACAGTGATATGATAGAACAAGCTAAGAAAATGTATGCTCTGTTGATTTCAAGGGGCTTGAGACTGGGTTACTGGTGTGAGGAGGATGTAAAGAATAAACTATTAGGTGTTGATTCTGGTCCAGCTTATTTTTATTGTTTGCCCAAAATACATAAGGACAGTCTGAATCCACCGGGTCGCCCTATTGTCTCAGCCTCTAAATATTTTTTACATAATTTGGGTGTCATCTTGCATGTTATTCTGTTAAAAGAAGCTCGCTTACTTCCTTCTTATATTCAAGACTCTTTTGATTTTTTAGAGAAAATTAAAAATATTAGATGGAATGATAATATGTATTGGGTTACGTTAGATGTCAGAAGCTTGTATACTAACATCCAACATGTTCATGGGTTAGAGGCGATATTATGTCAGATGGGTGATACCCCTTTCACTCATTATGTTTTAGATTTAGTTAAGTTTTGTTTAGAAAATAATTATTTTTATTTTGAAAACTATATTTATCATCAAATTCAAGGTACAGCAATGGGTGCTCCATTCACACCCATGTATGCTAATATCTTTATGGGCTTAGTAGAGAATGAATGTATTTATAAATTTTTTTTCTTTAGGAATTTTGTCAAATATTATTTCAGATACATAGATGATTTGATTTTTTTATGTGAGGGGGGTTTTGATTTGGTAAATATTTTTGTACAAGAAATTCAAGTGAACAGATTTAATATATTATTTGATGGTTTACAATCTGGTTCAAAAGTTTCATTTTTGGATATTAATTTATGTGGCTTAAATGGCAGCAAGATTATGACTAGCATTCATAGAAAATTTGAGTCAGTTAATGAATTTTTATTGGGTACCAGTTGTCATTCTAGGCACACTATTGATTCATTGCCTTATGGAGAATTTTTAAGAATTTCTAGATTGTGCAATGACTAAGATAATTTTATGAATGAAGTAGAGCAGACTAGGAATATGTTTATTAGAAGGAAATATGATATTAAATCTATTGATAGGGATATTAAAAAATATTTGATATTAGATTTAATAATAATAATAATAATAATAATAAAATTAAAATAATTTTTAGGAATCAAAATAATGTGATTATTAATAATACTGAAGTAGATAATTTTTTTATTGTTTCTACATATAATATACTTAGTGAGGATATTAGACAATGTATTTTATATCTTTGGGAATTTTTGAAAAATTTTGGGGATTTGATAGGTTTAAGTAATAAAAAAATAATTTTCTCATATAAAAGGGGTAGGAACATCAAAGACATGCTGGTTCATACTAAATTTGTTAGACCTGATGTTACTTTCTCGTTACAAATTTATGTTAAAGGTATGAAGCCTTGTGGGAAATGTAGTGTATGTTCTTACACAGTGAGTTCTTTTTCCTTTATTAATAATATTCGTTTTATACCTAATGGTGTTTATGATTGCAGAACAGAGGGGGTTGTTTATGCTATGAAATGTGTGTGTAACAAATTTTATATTGGGCAAATGAAAAGAATGTTTAAGGTGAGAATGTTGGAACACTTGAGGGATATTTGTATAAACAAAAATGAGAGTCCGGTGGCCCAACATTTTAAGGAAAGTCATAACAGTAGTCCAGTGGGCTTGAAAATGACTATTTAGGAACATATTCCAAATGATCATTTTGACAGAGAAAGGGTTAAAAGTATGCTTTTAAAAAGAAGCTATTTTTATTTTAAAATATAGAACTTTGATTCCCAAAGGTTTGAATGTAGAATTTTGTTGGAAAAGTATTCTGTAATTTAATGTATGTCTTTAAAATTTTAATTAGTTTAATTGATTGATTGTTTTTTAATTGGTGTCAAACTGTGTATATATACTGTGTAAAATGTGTGAACTGTTACTCCTTGAAGGCTAACTGTGGCCGAGGAGCTAAAGACATTAAATTCTTTGACTGCTTGGATCCGTGTTCTTTTTCGTTTGTGGTGAAGCAATTTGGTGCTGTGGCTTTGCGCTTTGTGTGGTGTTGTATTTGGTCTTCAAGGATGCTTCTCTGATGTTATAGGTTAGTACTAGGCTGACTGCCCTTGCGAGCGATTTTAAGCCTAGCCAATTATCCCTTGTGAGACTCAAACTCTGCACCTTGTGTTTGTAAAGCAATCACCTTAACCATTAGGCCACCCGCCAAAAGATGTTATCTTCCTCTTACAAAATATTCTGTGACAACTATTTTGCAATCAATTCAACATCGCACAATTAAACCGAATACAGACTGAAAACTACATGGCAGACTTCCAAAATCAATTCTCACCTATATTTTATAATGAATGATACAAATCTTCCTTAGCTATCATTTGTATTAAATTATTACAATAAAACAAGGCCTTTGCCACTCTTAACAGCACATTTCATTGCTTCCTTTTAGAAATTATTGGATGCGTTAAAATCAATTTAAAACAAGTTCTTGTTATAAATCAAATATTTTAATAAATGGCAAAACTGTTGAAGTAAACCATTTTCCTCTATTAAAGAAGATTATTTTAGTTTGATTTTTCCAAAAATAAACACATGCCTTATAAACAAAGTTGTGTAAATGAAAAAAAAACTGCCTGTCTGTTACATATCCACAGCAAATACCAAGTTAGCCATGTCAAAATGTTTAACCTATCATTTTCTGAAAATTCATCACTTAGGCAATGAATGGTACTATAAATAAGTCATGAACTAAGTTTATGTTTTATTTTACTGATATGAAGGCTGAGTATATTATTAACTGGAGAATGTCTGTGATTCTTCTAGTAAAGCTAATGCTGGAAATCCTACTGTCATATTGTTGTAGCATACCATTGTGAAAAAAGGCACTTACACATATATTTGTGTATGGGTGGCCACTGCGGTACAAATAAATATTAAATAAGCCATAAGCTTATTATAAGAAAAAAAAGAATTGGGCAAAGTTGTCATAAAGAAATTTTACTTCAGAGACAGATAACAAAGACAACTTCAGAAAGATCACTTTTTGGTAGCTGTGTGTTTTTTTTTAAATCTGTCACAAATAGTATATACTACAGCTCTCCTCTCTAAGATAAAGTAAATATATACAGTGCGTATTCAATACAATGCACAATATATAACAATAATATTATATTAAATAAAAAATTGCCAGCAGTAATTTGATGAAAAAAACATTTAAAGAGCACTTACAGTATAAAGTTCAAGTTGCAGAATGCTTCATAGTTTTCCCCATACGGGCAGCCTGAGTAACTTATATCACTCTGTCATACCCTGATTTCTGAACAGGAGCCAAGCCTGGGGTTACAAATGGTTTATGGGATGAGGTAAACAGTTTCTCATGTTGGGGTTCTTGGGCCCAGGTTTATAGTATGAAGATTTTTGGGGGTCCTGACACAGAGTTTACAGATGAAAGACTGATTCACTTTTGCATTTTGGGAGAATCTGTAAAATGGTATTTTTCTTTGATGCTTTTCCATTTCGGCCTATGAAACACGTCTTGTCATCAAGTTCTCACCATTCTTTTGCATCTTCTGTGAAAATGTTGGGTGGATTGTGGAATTTTGTTTTTGCTGCTTTATGCAAATGGCATAGATTTAATGCAAGACACTACAGCATCTGATGTTCAAACAATGTATGAAATTAATATTTGTCGAGCTGTAGTCTAATCGAAAATGTAAGGAGTCACTATGAATCTAGAAAAAAATGTGTTGTTTATTTGGTATTTGTTCTTTACAAAGGTTCAAGGTTCTAAAGACTCAAACACTCATAACTCTAAAGAACTGAACAGAACTGAAACAAATAATTAGAATTCGGTGAGCTCATCAACACAAGACAAAAATCATCCGTGGTATAAGCCTTCATCAGGTCAGGCTCTTATGAGAAGCAGACCTGATCCTATCAAGGCTATGGATATATGCAGAGTAAGTGAAATTACAAATGCACAGTTAAAAGAATTAAGTGAGCAAATGGATGCAGGATAAAATGTCAATGAAGTAAAAGCCAAAAAACAAAAAATAAAGTGAAAATGCAGCTATTGTGACTGTAAAAGAGACAAATGAGGACCATAAGAAGCATGGTACAACTGAAAGTCAAGCCTAGTGTAATTTAATAACCTATATGCACAGGAAATGGAATTGTTTTGTATTTAATTTGTTTTGCTGAAGTTCTAATCAAAGGAATCAAGTTGTATAAATGAGCAAAGAGAAGGGAAAGTGTGATTGAAAGAATTTGCTTGTTTTTATACAGAGCTGTAAATCAAGATATTCATACAATTACATTAAAGAGCAGATACTATCTACTTGGAAAATTCATCAGAATTATTTCCAAAAGTGCAAGTCAGACTGTTGCCAAGAAGTGTTTGGGATGAAAAAATATTGAATTAAAATTTGACACAAAGCAACATGTAGCATTACACCTGGAAACAGTTCTGAAGCACAGGGCTAAAACGTACAGAAAAAGAAGACCTGTGTGCTCAAAATTAGCATGCTCAGTACATCAACTGAAGTCATTCTGTCAAATGTTATCAAAGTATAAACATAAAAATAAGGAGTACAAAAACTGTTTTCAAACTGCAAAACTTAATGATGCAAATCCTTCTAATAACTTACCTATCAACCTATACAGAAAGTTTACCCTGGGGATCACTTCAGTGGCTCTGCTGGACAGAGGCACAGGGAACTAATCTAAGGGGCCGGCGAAAGCCAACACATTCTGGCTAGGCTTATAAATGTCTTCGGGCAGATAGCCTAGTACTTACCTATGAACCTATGAACTTATATGTTAGACTTCATTAAAGTAGCCTTTAAAAAGTGCAGTTTTCATTCCTTCATGTAATATGTATTTGCAAATATAGAGACGATATCAATCTCACCTGACTGTAAAACAATTACTTAAGATTAAACTAAAACTTTTCATCTCTGATACTACAACTGATAGTAAAGTCCCTTTTATCTACCTCCTTCAGTCCAACTCACTCCTTACTTTTCCGTTAATCCTGTCTTTCTCCTAACCTCCCTCCAATCCTTGGTGCATCCATCATCTGTTCTTGCTCACCACTGTTCTCCCTTCTCCCCGCTGCTCACTATCATCTTCTTTCGGCTGTTGCCATTAGGGGTCGCCACAGCGGATCACCTGTTTCCATTTCTTCCTGTCCTCTGCATCTTGCTCTGTCACACCAACCACCTGCATGTCCTCTCTCACCACATCCATAAACCTTATCTTAGGCCTTCCTCTTTTCCTGTTACCTGGTAGCTTCATTCTTAGCACCTTTTTCCCAATATACTCAGCATCCCTCCTCAGCACATGTCCAAACCAATGTAATCTTGCCTCTCTGGCTTTGTCTCCAAACCTTCCAACCTGGGCTGACCCTCTAATATACTTATTCCTAATCCTGTCCACCCTCATCACACCCAGTGCAAATCTTAACATCTTTAACTCTGCCACATCCAGCTCAAACTCCTGCCTTTTTGTCAATGCCACTGTCTCCAACCCATATAACATAGCTGGTCTCACTACCCTCTTGTAGACCTTCCCTTTCACTCTTACGGGTACTCGTCTGTCACAAATCACTCCTGACACTCTTCTCTACCCACTCCATCCTGCCTGTACTCTCTTCTTCACCTCTCTTCCACACTCAACGTTACTCTGAACTATTGACCCCAAGTATTTAAACTCATCCATCTTCGCCACCTCTACTCCTTGCATCCTCACCATTCCTCTATCCTCCCTCTCATTCACACACATATACTCTGTCTTAGTCCTGCTGACCTTCATTTCTCTTCTCTCTAGAGCATATCTCCATCTCTCCAGGGTCTCCTCCACCTGTTCCCTACTCTCACTACAGATCACAATGTCATCTGCAAACATCATAGTACACAGGGACTCCTGTCTGATCTTGTCTGTCAACCTGTCCATCACCATTGCAAATAAGAAAGGGCTCAGAGCTGATCCTTGATGTAACCCCACCTGCACCTTAAACGCATCCGTCACTCCTACCGCAGACCTCACCGCTGTCATACTACCCTCGTACATATCCTGTACCACTCTTATATACTTCTCTGACACTCCTGAATTTCTCATACAATACCACAACTCCTCTCTAAGCACCCTGTCATATGCTTTCTCTAAGTCTACAAAAACACAATGCAACTCCTTCTGACATTCTCTGTACTTCTCCATCAACACTCTCAGAGCAAACGCTGCATCTGTAGTGCTCACTAATCCTTTTTAATCCTGTTTAAGATTCTTTTTTTTAATTATCCTTTAAGTTTCTTTTTTAAATTATCCTATGCTCTCTGTTCATAAAGTGTGTGTGTGTGTGTGTGTGTGTGTGTGTGTGTGTGTGTGTGTGTGTGTGTGTGTGTGTGTGTGTGTGTGTTTTGTGTTTAAAAAATATATAATTCAATATTATTTTTTTGCAGTGTCAATGAAATGGTCCACTGATGTGGTAAGATTCAAAAAGCACTAGTATATATCAGTGTTAACAAGTGTCTTATTGTACTCTTAGAATTACTAATCTTAATCTTCTGCTTGTACAATTTATATATATCAATAATTGATCTTGCAGCTTTTCTCACTGGGCCTTCTCTGAAAAATGTCTCTGCCCTGTCGGGCTACCCAGGTTAACAAAATCACATAAATAAATAAATAAATAACAATTGTTTTGATTTGGAAGTCAGACTTGAGCTTTCAATCCAAGATTACCTTTAGAAGCCTTATAAATGTCAATATTTAATAGCTGAGTGATCGAGAATGAGAGAATAAGTCAGGATCATATGGAGAAGAGGTTGGTTTCGACATATTAAAATTATGCATTTGTAAAAATGAAATGTAGCTTTAGTATCACCTTGATATCGTACAGATAAAAGGTCGGATTTGTTCAAGATGGATGCTGGGCCCTGCTAAACATGTATTTTCATTATCACTTCAGCTCATGATTTGTAATAATGAAACTGAGCTTGTGAGACTTTCTAGTCTGTTTAAGCTTCTTTTTTACTTCAGTAATACATTTCTTGACATACTTCACAATTTAGCTCCCATAAGAAAAATACGTACCTCAACTAAACAAATTCCTTGCCTTTTAAAAGAAACTAAATCAGTAACTAAGGGACAGGGTCTGGTCACACTACCAAATTACCAAAAAAAAAAAAGAGTTCCTCCCATCTTATCAGCAATTAAGAAATCAGGGCAAGACAAAAATAAAACAGGACAAAAAATATACTTTAAAACCTGCCAGCATAAATATCACAGTAATCCCCCCAGATTTTAACAATGTCTAAACTGTCTCCTAAACCCCAGAAAACCAACAACACCAGCACCCTCAACCAGCAATTTCTTTGACTGTACAGCAACACAATTTAACTCCCACTTCATTAATTCTATAACATCCCTCATAAGTAATAACTCCAACACACCCCTAACAGTGCCCTCCCCCACAGCCTACAACCCCAACTTATTCTACATTAAACCGATTCAAACCAGACACATAAAAAAGCTCCTTACCAAACTTAAACCCAATTCCCTCACTGCAGATCACCTCACCAATGAATATCTAAAACTAGCTAACACTGTCTTCTACTGTATATCTATCTTAATCAACCATTCCATCACTGAACAGTATGTCCTTGCACTCTGGATGATATCACATATCATTTCCCTTCACAAAGGTGGCCCCTCTACAGACTTCTCAAATTACCGACCAATTGCCATTCTCTTCCGCCTTGCCAAAATCTTAGAAAAGTGCATACATCAGCAATTCCTTGACTATTTCTTAAAGAACAAACCTTCCATCCAGCTCACAACATGGTTTCCGTCCCAAGCACAGCACTAATACTGCTCTCTTAGCTTTCACTAACACTGTAAACCTCCTAAGAAATTATATTTATCTTTCTCAATATATCCAAACTTTTGATATGATCTCCCACTAAATTCTGCTCAATAAATTAGCCATATACAACCTTAGGTCTGCATCCTTTACCTTGTTTCACAGTTACCTTTCAAACTGACAACAGTCAGCCAAATGGGAAAACAAACTCTCCCCCTGTTACCAATCTCTCTTGGGGTATCGGAAGGGTGCACCCATGGACCCATACTGTTTACCATATTCAACAATAACCTCACTGGCTCTACTTAACCTGCCTACACTATTTAATACGCCAATGACACCATCCTTATCTGTTCTGCCACCATGCCCAAGGAACTAGAGAAAAAAAACTCAGAAATCTCTCCAGGACATTGAAAACTATCTCTCTAACCACCACCTTATACTTAATCCAAACAAAACTAAACTGATGTTTTTTGGTAATAAAACCAAATATAACCCTCCTCCAATTGCCATCTGTTCCTCTAATGGCACAAAAATTGAACTAGTCAGCCACACTAAACTCATAGGGGTAACAATAGATGAATGTTTAAAATTTGATAAACATATATCCTGTACATTCAAAAGATTTCACTCCAAACTCAGCTCACTCTACAGGGCAAAATCATTCCAAGCCACAGCCAGATCCCACCTACTATCTAGCCCCTACTCTTCCCAAATCCTTACCAATCTGTGTAGAACTGACTTAAGTAATCTAGAAGCTTGTTATAACAAAATAGCTAAGTTTGCCACTAACCTACCCCACAAAAGTCATCAATATCACTCCCTAGCCTATTATCACTTAACCAGCTTGCCACCACCCATTCTATCATACATAATCACAAAAACTGCCCTGTTCTTATTGACCTAGTCCAACTCAACACCAGCTCTAAAACCCTAAGATCATCTGATAAATTAATCCAAAAATAATCAAATCGCACAACTTCTATGGAGAATCCCTCTACTCCTTTAAAATAGCCAAAACATGGAACTCATTTCCTCAACAGATCCTGCTAAACCCAGATAGGCACAAGTTCGAACTCCTCCTAAAATACCACCTAAAAAACATTGGCTATGCTCCTGTACTGTCTCAGGTTAATTCCCTTCACCTACTGTTTACCGAAGTACAACACTGACACATTAACCTTTTTCTTTTTTTCTAAATCTCATTCTGCTGAAAAAAAAAAATGAAATTAGTTGTTAACTGCATTCTACTTGTTGGTACTTCTTTGCTGTTTCTTGTTAAATTTTTATTGTTTGCATCTAAGCTAGCATCATTGTATAAGTTAATTTCTACAACATCTGTAGTTCCTAGCTTCAGTTGTTAACTTTTATGTATATGAATGTACCTCATATTTGTTCTGTTTATCTACTTGGTTTTGGAGCTTATCTCCCTGGGTCTCCACTGAAAACAGGCTAACTAGCGCAGTCGGATACTACCCAGTTAACAAATATAAGTATATAAATAAATAAATAAATAAATAAATAAATAAATAAATAAATATTTCAGCATTACAGAGATGACATCTCCACTTTTCACAGATGGCATCCTTTTGGCTCCATCTGGCCCTGAGTATTGATATGTATTTTGTCAATGAAATTTAGGGTATGAAGAAGCAGAGGAAAATCATAATCTACAAATCTGAGGCAGTATTTTTCTCCAACAGGTGTGGCCTGACATCTTCATCTGGAAAAGTGGTAGGAGAGTAACTGTCATTACTGGGGTATATAAAGTACCTTTGATTGTTTTTCAAATACAATGCCAATTAGAGCATGAGAGTGACAGTCATATTGGGGCAGTATGTGCAATTCTTGTACACGATGAAGTAATCTGCGGTGGTGAAGCTGGGGCTGAGATTTTGGGCAAAGTTTTCATTATACATAGATCCATGCCAGTCTGCTTCCTCATCCTCGGCTACACTCACATTTACCGGGCTAACTTTGTACTCACTAAGGGGAAAGGCACTTGTACATACCTGTGAGTTTAACAATATGCAGAAAGATGGAAAAAGACTTGAGAATATTAATGGGCAACAACCTGGTTGTTGACAATTTCTGCAGTTCATAGGTTCATAGGTGTGCACTAGGCTAATTGCCAGAAGCCTTTACAAGCCTAGCCCATAGAAGTGCCCTGGCATCATGCCGCTCGACATTAGTTCTTGGTGCCTCTATCAAGTAGAGCCACTGCAGTGATTCCCCAGGGTGAACTTTATATTTCCCATCCACTCATCAAGATTTATCTTGAAGAGGGTCAGTGAGGTGCTCTGCTTGACATGTATATTATGTCTGTTCCAGAGCATGGGCAGTCTCTGGGTTATGAACCTGTCCCTCCAGCATGTTCTGTTGATTGTGTTAATGAGGTTGAGGTCTCTGGAGTGTGTGGTGTGGAGGGACTGGGATTTCTTTAGATGTAGCATTTCTAACAGAGCTGGGTCAGACATGGCTTTGTAAGTCAAACAGAGATTGCCTTTTAGTAGATGATATGAGACAGAGAATAGCTGTTTTTTTTAGTCTGTCCATGTAGGACATGTGTTTAAGGCCCAGGATCATCTTTATGAGGTACTTCTGTGGCCTTTCCAGCTGTTGCATGTGTCTAGTAAGGTACATGCCAAATGGGGCATTATACTTGATGATTGGCCTAATGAGGCAAGAGTAGAGAGAGAGAGAGAGAGAGGATGACCTCTTTCTTCCTGGATGCAAAACCCTTGGTAATGAGATGTGCCACATAGAAGGACTTTCTGACCACAGTGGCAATGCGGTGGTCGAAGGACAGGTTGCTGTCAACCTGTGTCCCCAGATCTCTTATAACACCTTCAGTGTTCAGTGGCCTCCCATTGATGTGGTAATTAGTGGGAACTGAGTTTTTCCAAAAGGGGGATGATCATGCATTTTTGGCATGGTTTCAACACCAGTCATTGGTTTCAGTGAGACCTTTCTGTAGGATGTCTACATCACTTGGGGAGTTAATGATGGCTCCCACCTTGCAGTTGTCTGCAAACTTGGTCAGCCAGAGTCCCTCCGTGTTGGCTTGGACACCTGAGAAGTAGATGCTAAGCAGGAGAGGACCCAGGACCAATCCCTGTGGGACTCTACTCATGACTGGTCGGCATTCTGACTTGGAGTCTGCTACTTTCACATTGTGGGTTCTATCTGTCAGCCAATTTGCAACCCACCTAGTGATATAGGGGTTGATGCCTAGCTTGGTGAGTTTATAAATAATTCCTGAGTGGGGAATGGTATCAAAGGCCTTGGCCAGATCAAGGTAGACTGTATAAACTGCCTTGCCCTCATCAACAGCTCTGGTGACTTGCCCTCAACCACAGCTCTGGTGACTGACTCAAAGACGTCAACCAAATTGAGCAGACATGATCTACCTTTCACAAAACCAAACTGCGTGGGATATAGAGTTTAGAGATTCCTTATATCCTTGTTAATTAGGTCCATGATGATGCACTCCATAGCCTTATTAAATCAGACTCGTCAGGCTAATGGGGCAATAATTCCCAGGGTATGTAGTCACTCCCCCTTTATGGAGAGGGATGACTGCAGCAGTGCACCATTCGGTAGGGACAAAGCCTCAGGTGAGGCTGTGATTGAACAGGGCACACAGATGTCATGCCAGTTCACTTTGTAGTTCATGTAGAACACATGTAGGGATATTGTCGGGTCCCATGGAAGCTGTATTCTTGGCCTTGGACAATGCAGCTTTAACCTGCGCTGCAGTAATGCTGGGTGCTGGCATTGCTCCGGTACTGTGATTGGTCCTGGGGGGGGGGGGTAAAGTTGACACTGAATCTGTCTGCCAGTATGCTGGCAATATCTGTTGGCTCATTATAGGAGGTACCATTGTGCAGTAACTCAGAGCAAACCTGAGTATTGCCGTGGGGATTCTTGAGATTCATTCTAGAAGGTTTTGTGGTTGTTTTTAGTGTCTACCACAATTCTGCCTTCATAGCTGGCTTTAGAGGTTTTAATGAGGGATCTCAACTTTTTGTTGAGGCTAATAAGGGTTTTTATTCCAGTCTTGGGACTTCACCTTTTTCTGCAACAGTTTCTTGCTTCTGTTTTAGAGTTTATTAATTATAGAGGACCACCAAATTGGCTTCCTTTTTTTGGAGGAGAGCATCTTGGATCTATTAGGTATGGCTAGTTCCATGCATTTATGTACGTGTTCATACAGTGCATTGGTGTATTATTTGGTAGTCATGCATCTATTTTCCATTGACATGGGTGCCGTGAAGTTAGCCACCTTTGCTTTTAGGAGCCCAAAGTCAGCTTTGGGGAAATTTTTCATGGTTGTTACCTTTGTGGGGGGTGTGGCTGAGATGTGGATTTCCATGGTAATTAGTTTGAGGTTGGATCTAACCAGGGAGGAATTGGCTATTGGTGTAGAGCAACGGTTACCCATGTTAGTAATAACCAGGTCAAGTATGTTGCTTCTTCTAGTGGGTGTAAGAATGAGCTGGTCAATTGCATTGGAAATGATGAATTCCAGGAAGTGTTGGGCAAGTGTATTGGAGCATGAGTAGTTTCCCAGTTGATGGAGGGGTGGTTGAAGTCACCTAGTATGAGAATGTTGGGTTGGACCCTAATAGTTTCTAGGGTGCTTAGGAAGATGGAGTGAGGGTCTTCGGACATGGTTGGGGACCTATAGCAGGCTATGACCTGTATCGCTGTCTTAGCCAATGTTAGTTGTACCTGGAGTATCTCAGATGCATTAAGCTGGGCTACTAGTCTGGAGGTGTGTATATCCTTTATCCTTTATGAATATGGCGATACCACCGACTTTGGAGCTTAGGTCCATGTTCTGGGGCTGAACAGTGTGGAATGATTTATAGCCTGGTAGCACTGGGGTGCTTTCTGCTGCTATAAACCAGGTCTCCTTTACAACACAATTTCTCTATTTTGAGGAGTGCTTTGAGCAAGTGCATCTTGAGATTTAGACTTCTAGCTTTGAGCAACATGACCCTCAGATTGCAATTATTTATAGCTGTTATGGTGGTAATTTGATCTTTGGAACATCACCTAAAAAAGGCACTATAGGGGTGGCAAGAGCCTTAGCTGTTATCCGGAAACCCAGGGGTGACAGATGCAGGCCATCTCTGGCAAGGAATCGAGGTCTGTCAATCATGTCATCCCAAGTAGACAGATACTGGATCCCCTTAGAATGACACCAGAAACTTATTCAATTGTTGAGGTCAATCATTTTCTGCTTGTACTGCGGTATGTTTCTGGGCAAGAATAGGATGCTGCTCAGGGCTAGGATCATACCTACCTGGGCCACATAGTCTGAGAGCTCCTCCTTGTCTCTTTTCATGTAGTCCAGGGAGGTGCATCTCAAGTCATTCACACCCACATGGAAAGTGACAGAGTCATACTTGTACTTGTTGTGGAATGACCTGAGTGCATGTGTTATGTGTCGGATTCTGGCACCTGATAGACAGCTGACTGTTACCTTCTCCTTATTCAACCTAGTGAGTGGGACATCAGTGTGCCTCACTATCGAGTCACCTATGATTAGTGTATTGGGCAAGGCCTTTTACCTTAGGGGCTTAGGTTGAGGAGCACACTGTGTAGGTGAGCTATGTATCTTGTGGTTTGTGCTGTGTTGTGGTGGTCAAATGCATTTCTGCCTTGGAGGTCTCTGCTGTTTGGGTAGATTTCTATTGAGAGCCTCCGTGAAGGTGGATGTATGGTTTGTGTTTTTATGTGAGAGATGTGATGGTGTATGTTCTGGAGGGCTATGTGTTGCATGTGGTGTGGTGCAGGTGTTGACCTTCTCATCTTGAACAGCTACTCCGGTCTTGGCTTGAGAGTGCATGGCTATATAAGTGCATCTCTTACAAGTCTGAGTGTTGAAAGGTAAGAGGAGAGGGTTGTCTATGTACATGAGGCAGTTGCTACACTGCCTCAGAATGCCCACGTTCACCAGGTTAATAGGGGAAAGCACAGGAAACTGACCTTTAGACATGCTAGGAGGGATAGTCATTATTACTAAGTATTGGAGCTGTTTTCTTATATATTCCCTTTACAGGAACAATGTCACTCAAGGTGTCTGAGTCTGTACAGAGCACTGCCAAACACTTGGAGGGAAACTAATACACAGACCCTGAAAATTTATGGATGAAGTATTTAGACAGATATTCTGAAGTTAGGAAGAAATCAAATAGTACTTACTGAAAAATAAAGAATTAGCTTGTCAAGAATGATGAAAACAGGGGAGTCACATGAAGAGCTACTGTCTGGCTACTGCTAATGCTGGTCTCACAGTTTCACTCTGTTGGGATACAATACTCCTTTGGTTCTTCTTTCACTAGAAGCAAAATGTTAGCACCAATCCCAAGAAGAGAAGCAGGCCATGGCCTGTTTGGTGATCCACAGTCTTGTCCCAGATGATGAAAGGGTCTGCAGGCTTGTAGCCTTTTTCTGGTAGATGCCTCAAATAGCAACCAGACCAATAAGGTATGTTAAGCACATAGACTCACTCTGCAACCAAAAAGAGTCATGAATCAATGCACTCTGCTCCGACTCTCACCAGGATCAGAATATAAACACAGATTCCAAGCTGTCACCTGTAAAGCAGTTATTAAGCTTTCTGGTGATCAGCAGTCTCCAGGAAATAATGTAACTGCACTCCTTCTCTCCCCAGGAGAAAACAGAAGCACTAATCCCACAATGACTACTGAGAGGCAGAATGTGTGCTCTCCAGTAACTGTTGGTCTTGCAATAGATGCTTAAAGGTAAGATGAAAAAAATTGTTTATCCTAAACAATGCAGTGTGCACTAGAGAAGTTAGATGTGAAAGCAGGTAACTTAAGTTTTACCTGTCTAAAAAGTTAAGTTTTAGTGGATAGTCACTATTTTTAAAACAGCAAGATAGACTGAAAGGGGGTGGTCACTTTTGTATTCTGGCACTATGGAATACAGTATGATGGCCAATACATTTATATAGTTGAGGGGGAGTGATTTCACAAATGATAATTTTGTGCTTACTCACAACAGCCAGTAAAAGCAAATTAACATAAGAGGCAGGCAACTAGAAAGAGAGTGGTGTTAAGAACACAGTAACATCTACAAACCTGTTTCAGATGAAAAGAATGATTGTGCTTAGTTTTCTAGTTAAGACTGAGGGTATAAATATATGTTTTGTTTGTGTGCGTGTGTGTGTGTTATTATCATATGCAGGTTTAAATGTAATATGTAAAATATATAAAAATATTTTGCCTGTGGATTTCACAACTTGTCAGCTCCTATCAGCTTTTTTTTCTTTTTTGATGTTTTATGCAAATTTAGTTTGAGCTATATTAGAAACATGGACCCTTTTTAAACATCATTTCATCTGTGATCAGTGACCCCAGACTCTTTCCTGCTTTTTGTAATCAGTTCTTATACTGTCGGCTAACACTTCAAATCAGGGTTGCTGTGGCCTGGGTATAGTACTATACATTTGTTGACACAGAATCAATACAGTCATTTTTCTGCTGCACAGTCATCCTTTTTTGTCCTTCTTTAGACTGTTCCTCTAACTGACCTTTCTGTCATAGGTTCAAATGATTCAGATTCAAATGTAAGTATTAGGCTAGCGGCCCCTGCAGCCTTTTTTAATCCTAGCCAATTTTCTTTGCAAGGGTAAGAGTCAAACGCTTTTGTCTATGAGGTTAACATCCTAACCATTATATCAAGCCCCAACCCCTATAATGGCCAATTAAGGTGCCTTCATGGCCTCTCTTCCTTGACCCTTTTGGGTGTGTTTGATCATGCCAAACTGCTTCACTTCTATTCATCATTGTTAACTGTGGCTGCAACTCAGGAATATGTGCTTTTACTGCATAAAGCTTCAAAGTCATTGGTTCATAAATAAATACTAGGCTCTCAGCCTAGCTAACAACCAGAGACCAGAATCAAACACTGTACCTTGTATTTGTGAGGTAAAGACCTTAACCATTAAGCAAGCCGATCTCATTGAACTCAAACATTTTCAATGCAGACCATACTCCTCTTAACCTGTGCAGCAATTAAACATGCCATACATGACTTTTGTAGGCTGCTCCATATCACTGACTACTATGAACAAGGATGCCTGTATCTCCTCACTGCCTTTCTGTGGAAAATAAAAACGGGCAGTGAGACCTGGCAGATGGAGATAGTGGAGGGCATTAAAAACATGTTAAAAAATAATTGTGCCATCAGTGAAGGGGCAGATGCCATTCTTTATCTTGTAAAAGTCAGAAACAAATGCAGTGATGAGTACTATGTACAAGTTCAACTCTATGCAGCAGAAGTCAGATAAGTAAATTATGTTATCTCATGGATTAAATGTTGCAAAATTAATTGTGTTAAAGTGCACTAAATGTAAACTCGGATGGGACATTCTTAAATGCCCAGTGCATGGAGAGAACCATTTCCCCATTTTGTGTTATACATGACTGCAGTGGTATGGCGGTTTGGATTTATAAATGCATTTCAGATAGCCTTACCAAATTAATTATACACAATATATGATGGCTCAAAGGACTCAAACATTGCAGCACAGTGCATGCAAGTGTAGAATAGTAGAATATTAAATGTCATTCAGTTATGATACAGACACCTTATACGATGATGCAGAGTCTTGAGGGCCACATTGCCTTGGAGGTACCGGGATGTATATATCATAGTATTATTCACTAATACTATGACATACATATACATATAATATTACCCTGTAACAGTTTATGTATGCCATAGTAATACTGGATACAACTCCTCAGAATGACCTCAGAAGCTGCATCACTCCCATCTATCTGAGAGCAAACTGTCTTTTCTTGTTTTAACAGTGAACGTCTGCTGGGTAGCCCATTCAGCCTCCAAGCACTTTTATCCTGTGACAGCCTGCCCTTCAAAGGACCAGATATCATGTGCATTCAATGCACACAAGTACTGCTGACCTCACAGAATGCCACTGAGCTGCACAAACAGCACATTTTCTAGTTCTACCCCAGATTACTACATTGAGACTTGCATGAATGCTCTGATTCCATGCTATTAACTTGGTAAGACTCCTGGCATATGACAAGTAATGGTATATTTCACATAGTGCAAACACTCTGCTGTAGCTAACAGGAATTGTGTTGTTTAGTGAACAGTGAAGTCCTTTGCTATATAATGTAATGATTTGCTGACAGTCATTAAGAGGCAGCTACACCAAATTATCTTCAATTGTAGGCAAATCTAAACCTGTATTCAAAACTTTTCATTAAAAAGAGGCAATTGTATTAAAAATAAAAATAAAAAAGGAGAGGCAGTTGTCAACAAACATTTTGATTCACATATCAGCTCAAAGCATTTTTTATCTGTCAATTCTTTTCTGCTCTTTTTAAGTTCTGGCCAGACAACAGGTGAAAATGAGTTCTTCTTGGTATATGCCCAGTAGAAGAATACATTAGCACCAGCTTTTTTTTTTCTTCTTGGCCGAATGGGTACTACAAACAGGGTATATGATAATGAACTTTCAGGTCTGGTAAAAGGAGTTGGCAGTTAGTATAATAGTTAAGGTGTTTACCTCTTAAGTATAAGGTGCAGAGTTTGACTCTTTCTTTTTAAAGGGAAATTGGCTTTGCTTAAAATTGTCCACAATGTCAGCTAGCCCAGCTAGCCCAGTACTTACCTATGAGCATATGAACCAAAGCATTAACAAGGTAAGCATTAGTGTATAAAAACATGTTTATTTTAATGTTACTAAAAATGGTTCTCCTTAATCCTGCTCCTTCATTTTATCAGTATGATTATCAGACCATGCCTTCTGTACAACTCCCATAGAACATTCTGGGGCCTTCCTCACTACATCCACACCACCTCAAATGATTAACCTTAATATGTATTGCTAAGCTTCACACTCAGTCAAAATGAGTGATCCCAGCAGCTCACAGCCCACAAGAAGCTTGATTTCTCCCTCCTTTATCTGTATTACTCGGTCTGCAACATTAGCAGATGCTGAGGACATTGACTAACTGGAAAATAAAAAAGAAAGAAGTTCAACCCCTCTGATGAAACATTCATGAATAACAAACCTAGCAGCACCCTAGGCTAATGCTTGAGATGTAATATTGTTTACAAAGGCTAAGATACTTATCAGGATAAAAACACACACTGACTCAGAGGCTGTACTTCACCTTTACATGTGAATGGTACCGAATATACGATTTCATTCAGTTATGGTCTCTTCAAGTTTATTAATAGACAAAGAGATAGAAATGTATGCTGCAAACTAGTGCCATGATGACATAATTAAAGTGTTAGTAAGTAGGTTTTACCAACAAAATGTACACTTGAAAGAAATATTGACTTATCAGTACAGGAAGCGATAAAACTAAAGAGAGATAACACACTTCCTACTTCATTGTGACTGGTATTATTTTCTTTAAACTTCAACACAGTGTGAGAAATTACTTTCTGTTTGACCTTGCTCCAGTTTTTGCAGCACTACAGAAACCAGACCCCTTCTTATCAGCCACAAAAGCCTGGTCTTTTTCAAAATTCTTTGTAGAAATGGCAGTACATTGTCCTATTAACACAGTCAGTAAATTGTACACACTTCAGTGAAAGTTAAATCTGTCTGTGCATAAACATATCTCATACTCTGTGACACAGTAAATGCATGTAGGTCAGCAATACAAGTGGGGGCCAGAAATGACACACGTCAGGTGATAACTTCCACTAGTACAAGGCAAGTGCTGATAAAAACATATGTGTTCTGTGTTTCTGATGATGAATTTAAATATAATCACCTTATACAGTTTAATAAAACTCATATGCTTTCTTCTGTATCACAGACCATTTTGCCTGTCTGAGATTGTTGAATCGCACACCTGGAAAATGGCATCATTAGTGTACTTACTAGAAATAGTGTGAGTGAATCAGTTAATGTCACCCCCATTCCATTTGAAAGCCAAAATGGCTGTCTGCTATTATTTTATTTGAGCCCAGAACAAATGATAATGGATTTGAGAAAAACACCAATGATCTCCGTGAGCTCAACGAGCTACCATGCATTTCATGGGTTACAATGTTCTTCTTTAGTTTTGCCTCTCATGGATGATGCACCTAACATTTTGCTATAACATAATGTTCTGTCATTTAGAAGTTAAGCTTTTTCAAAGATGTATGTGGACTAATACTGCATTCTATGTAACTATATTTTATCATTCAGTTGTTATACTCTTTTATTCCTCTGTAATTTAATGTTCAAGTTTACTAACATTTACCACGTGACAGCAAATTGCAAGGTGCCTTAAACCTTTAGTTGTTTATAAACATGACCATTCCCCAACAAACGTAAATATATGTATGAAAATGCTCATGCATGTAAACACACACACACACACACACACACACACACACACACACACACACACACACACACACACACACACACTTACACCTGTATAGAATGATGTAGTGTTACAGCTACTTGCACACCAATTGTTATCAGTGGAATATGCAACTAGTATGGTGAGCTGTAGTATGTATTCATAGGTAGGAGTTCTAATCTCACATCAGGCATTTTGTGTGTGTGTGTGTGTGTGTGTGTGTGTGTGTAGATATTCCACATACAGCATCATACACATGCGACATTTAGAATGCCTATACATATTTGTAAAGTGTGTCCCAATCTACAGGCTTTGCTGTGTTAATATGGGTAGCAGTGACTGCAGTAGCAGCAACCAGTTCTGCTTAAAATTGCAGGGCTCAGTCATGTATTTGTTGTTTTGACAAGCAAATATCTGACATGTAACAGACTGGAATGGATGGCAGGACTGTGGAAGGCAAAATGTACAGCACGCTAGGAATGACTGCAGTAGCAGCATGTGGTTCTGCTTAAAAGTGCATATCTCAGTTAGTTATTTATTGTATTGACAAGCATGTACTTGACATGCAACAGACTGGAATGGCAGCCAGGGCTGTGGGTGGCAAAATGAAAAGCATGCTAGGAATGTAACAGATTGAGCTACTGAGTCAGTACTATAGCAGGTGTATTTGCAAGACATATGTGCATGCATGCAGTCTGTTACACGGGATTGGCCTAAACATGTGTGTTTGGATCTCTCACTGCCTACTCACCCATTTTAAATATTACAACTAGTGAAAAAGCAGCTTTTGTGTTTTTCAGTGCATTTCAGGGGCAACCGCAATCTAAATAGTCAGTCCATTCATTCCTCATCGGGTCAAAGGGCAATGGGGAGGAGCTATCATTCAGACAGCCATCTTGGAGATTCAAGATTTTCTGTTTTGTGCTCTAACTTTCAGACACTCTCAGAGAAACATCAGGGAGGGCTGTATGATAGACTGACAGCAGAGAATGGCAGTTGATAGAATTCCTCAAATGGGCATTGTAGACAAACTCAGAGAATTAGGTATCAGCCCGTATGTCACCTGCTGGATAGCTGGGTAGCTCTCAGATAAATCCCAAGAGCTTAGGATTCTGAAGTCCACCTCCACAGGAGTGAGTCACTAGTGGAGTCCCTCATGGTTCTTTGCTGGGTCTGCTCCTTTTTGACATCTACGTTTTTGAAGTCTAGGAAACATTAAGATCATCTTGATAAACAAGTTTTTAGATGACGGCAAACTAGGTGCAGTCAGAGAATCCACTTAAGACAGTAATATTTTTCAAGAAGATCTGAATTAGACAAACAGCTGGTGACAGAGCCACAGTTTAAAATCCAGTCACAAGAAATGCATGATGGTAACCTTTGGGAAGTTAGCTACTGCTGAAATTTACCTCATTATTAGCACACTCCTAAAAGCTGACCAATAATCAGGGATCTGTGGACATATAGACAGTAACCTGGCCTTCAAACATCATGTTTACATTAGTAAGGAAATCATTTTATATTCTGGCATTTAGGTCCATGGAAGTCATCATTCAACCATATTCAGCCCTCATCAGACAGATTACTGAGTACAATACCTCCTTTAGTATGTACCTGACTAGGCACATGCAATAATAAAAATGTCCATAGAGTTTCCTCACAAAAACGGATACATTGCATAAGCAACATATCCGATGCAGATTACCTCATAGACCTATCCCTCTACTCAGTCTCCAACTAATTGTTGAGGGATGAGCTATGCATGGTAAACAAAACATCCTTGGATCTCACTCTGATAGACCTTTTGCATATCTGCAAAGCAAATGTTATCAGAAGGACTTAAACCTTGCTTGCGTCATAAATAGGGCATGTTGTGAGAACAAGTATGAGCTTCAGAGACCGCTCATATTTTGGAACAAGCTTCTCATCCATGTGAAGCAGAATTCTTCCTAACACTATCCAAGCTTAACTTGGCCAGTGGATGTAGAATTAGAAATTCTGATCTGGCGCTTATGTCTGTAATAAACAGAGGTAGCCTGTAAATTCCTGACCACCCAAGCCCAAGCATAGACATGCCCTTAAAATAATCTTAATGTTCCCAAAACTTGTCAGATACACTTAGGATGCATGGTTAGCATTGAAAAGGCCCCTGTGAGCTTTAGCATAGTAACCTATGAACTTCCATAAGGGGTGTTTCCCCTTCTCCTGAAACATAAGTGGTGGTCTCTGCAGACAACAAACAAGGGAAATCGCACCACCAACAGTGCACATTTCTTCCCAGCCTTCCAGAAAGGGTGAGAAGCCCAGGCCATGTCACTCCTGCTTACCCTGCTTATTTCCTCCAGTGCCAGAGTGACTAATCAAACCTCAGTCACTTAGGTAGCAGTCAGGACTCCAGCTTTCTGTGCCATGGAGCCAGGTTGAAACATATAAATTTGATGTCTAATCCATAATGTTTTTTAATAAGACAGAGACTTACTTGCCCATAGATCAAAACAAACCACCATGCATGTATGTATACTGTTCAAGATATTAACATATTAGTATTCTGTGCATTGATTTACCACGAAAGACAGTAAGTTTTAACAATTTTAGAAAGTGTGACCCTGCAGGTGTGATAATGGCCTTACAGATTTGCATTAAGAAAATATTTTTTTTATTTCATTACAAACAAACATACAGTAGTCAGTTGAAGTATGAACATCATCAGAAGAAGACTGCAAGCTCATGGCAGAAATGGTGAGGAGAAAAGAAATTTCATAGTTTACTAATAAAAACCTATAAAGTTGGCAGTTGTGAACATAGCATCATCTAGGACCAAGAGAATATGTTAATTTACTTGATAATATTGATTAAAGTTTCTTTCTGATGACGATGGATGAGAGTGCTTTGACAAAAGAAGTGAATATCCACCAGGACTGCTGCAGAGAAACCTGACCTATAAAAATCATCCATATTATTTGCATTTGCTTTTGTTGACTGATAAACTGATCAAAGCAATGTTTATAAAACTTAAAGCTCACAATGGCTGTTGCATCATTTTGAATTAGAAAGAAAAACCTATTTTCTAGTCTGGTTCAAAATCTGTATGAATAAGATATTATATGTTTTATCATTAAAGTTTAAAGGCACAGTCCTAGAATACCCTAACTTGGCAGTGCAACTTGTAACTGAGTACAGTTTAGATGCAATCCTAAAGTGTATGAAAGCAGAAACTGATCTCTCCACGAAACAGCAAGTAACAATTTCTCTTAACCAAATAATAAATCCAATGAAAGTAGTAACGATAAAAATAGAGTAGAAAAACCTTTTATTTACAAGTGGGATGATAAGCGCTTTCGCGTGGATACAACCACGCTTCTTCAGATAACATTTATACCCACTAGCTTGCTTATATAGTAAAATAATTAGCCAAGACAACTATCTAATGACTAATTAATTAATACAATCAGGTATTTAAAGGAACCAAGATTAAAACCAACACACATGCATTTATATGGTATATAAAAGGCAAACAACCAAACAGACAAATAAAGGCATTGGTTAAAACCATAGTTAAAAAAGTCAATTCTCAGATATGTTACTAAGTGAATTGAACTTATAAAATATAAAAACCTACTTGTATGTAGGATGAATAAACAAAATTTCAAAAACAAATTCAGCACAAGGCTGAAATAAGACAAAATACAGTAATGCATAGACATTAGATGATTGTATGAATGCATGCTGAAAGCGCATAATTTAAAATAGTGCCAAAACCTAATAAAGCACTTCTAAAAATGATGTTATAGAGTTGCGGGAACAATGACGTTTAACTCAGTCTTAAACAGAAGCATTGAAAGCTAGCCTAGGTGGTACTATGAAATCCTAAAGTGTACATGTGCTTTTACTTCAAGGACACAGCAGATACACTGACAATGAGAACTCCTTATTGTAATGGCAACAAAGGGGGAAATGTAATTATTGGCAAAAGGCAAACATCCAAAGTGGATATAATAACATAATATAATAAGGGCAACAGACAGCATGCAATGCTATGCTTCAAATTAATTTTATATCATACAATATTCACCCCAAAAGTAGCTCTGAGGAAAAAAAAATCTCTCCTTCTAAGAGTAAATAGATGATTTATTGAGAACACAGAACTGCAAACATGGGTTAGTTTCCACTTGTCTCAAACTTGGATCATTACACAAAACTGTACGGATCATTTACAAAGGGGTCACTGTTCAATGCTTGGAGCCTAAACAAGAAACTCCACACCCTACAAGCTCTTCTCACTCTGGAGAACATAGACATCTGTGATTTTACCAAGACATGGTTTAAATATGCAGAAAGTACTCAGGCTGTGCAAGACTTCGATGTCTTCCACACAATTAGACCATCAGCTACACAGACAGGAACAAAAGGTGAAAGATTCTCTACCTATATTAGCTTAACTCTACAGTGGTTAAACTGGAGAATGCCCTGGAATTTATCTACCTGCAAATTACCATAGACAAAGTCTCTTACCATATCTTAGCAAGTTATAAGTCACCATGTATGTCCCTAAAATCCCATAGCTCATACCCAGACCTACTAGAGACACTCACCATTAAACCAAATACCCAATTCATGGGAGACCTTAACTACCAGTTTAAACACTGGGAAACATACACTGCCTCATACTCACAAGCACAATTATTCTCAGACATTATCAACACAAATACCCTTGACCAGATAGTGTGCATACCCACCAGAGGTTCAAACATACTCGACCTAGTACACACCAATATGGGAGAGCAGTGCACCCCCCCCCCGTGCCACTTCCTCATTGGTAAGATCAGATCACAAAGCTGTCTCCTTTGACATTAAAATCAACTTGATAACCCCATCAAACCCTATAACAGTTAGGAACTATTCCAAAGCAAACTACATACTATTAGGCGATAGCCTGCCAAAATTCAGTGCCCTTCACAACCACAAGTTCACAGTGACCTATAACAGGGCTAATACAGATAGGGCTGTAGGCAGGGTAATTGATCAGGACTGCCCAGCACCCTCCCAGCCATTCCAGTGTCATATTACTTGGTTATTTCTCTCCAGTTACCATAAAGACTATTCAGACCAGTCAGTGTACAGACTATTTTCTTCTTTACTTATACAATGATTCGAAATATTTAAACTTTTATTTCAGATTTAATAGCACAAACACTGATAGCCATTTGCTAAACAAAATAATATAGTCTAACAATGAAAACAAACTTGATATGAATAGTAAGCTGTTTTGCCCTTGAACTCACATTCATTGAAACGACATTGAAATCCACATCCAAAGAAAATGCTTCTGGTCAGTGGTGGATTAAGTTTACCTTTGGGCTGTTTCAGACCATAGGCCACTTGCACACATTTATTTGGACCATGCATACATACATGTGTTCTTTGATGCATCAACCCGATTGTATTAAATTACATTCTTTGCATAATACAGTACCACTTGTTAGAAAGCGTTTTAAATTTGTAGGTTTGATCATTTTTCCAGTAAGCAATGAAACAAAATGAATGAACCAATAATGACAAAACTACCTATCACAGAAGAAATGGCCACTCATACATCTGTCATTAAAATCAACCAATATCAGTCAATATACAAAATCTCAAGTAAAAGTAATTTGAATAATTCCACATTAAAGGGATCTATAACTAATTAAGAGGTTGCTGCTGGCAAACAACTTTACATTTCAGTGTTTCATGTACAAATTCAGTACCTGTTGCCCTTGAAGAATAAACTGCCAGTGTTACCTAAAAAAAATGGTAAGCCAGCAGTATTGCAATAGGGAATGTCTATCAAACCAGCAACAGGTTCATAGTTACTAGGCATCTCATCCAAAAGGGGATTCACTCAAGAGTGCAACACCCCCATCCCCACTTAAAGGGGACACTGCAATATAAGCATTTCATCTACATGTTTTGGGATAGGAACCCACAACCTTCTGCACCAAAAGCAAGAACACTACCTGTTCTACTATTAACACCACTTTTGAAAATGTATAATACAAACAATGATGATGGCCATTTGCTAAACAAAATAGTTGCAGATTGAAAACAGAATTTTATTCCTTTGATTTTCAACATTCCTTGAAAATGCACAGAAACGCAACATTCCTTGAAAATGCACAGAAACTCAAAATTTTTTGAAAATGCACAGAAATTCGACAGTCTTTCAAATGCACTTGTTGATGACAGTTTGGCAGTTGGTATACAGGATTCAGGCTCTAGGACCCTTTACCTAAAGTAGAGGGTTTGATCCTGAATGAGTTATCCAACCTACCATCCCTAGCTGTGGCATTACAAATACACACACACACCACTATCTCTACCTCTGTGCTTATTTCATGAATGACTGGGTTGTCCAAAACAGCAATTTTGCATAATAAAAATCCAAATGTTCGCCTCTTAACAATTGTGCATACTCTGTTTCAATGTGAGTGTGTAGTACTAAAGATGCATGTACAGACCCTACTAAGGATGCACTCAGAGTGCGTCCTTAAAAAAGAAATGTAATGCATGCAGAGTGTGATCTTAAAGAAGAAATGTAAGTTTTGTGGCAGCCTCCAGGCCAGTGGGCGTCCCCTTGGCTAGTAGGCCCTAGACAACTGCCTAGGTTCCCTAGTGCTGGATCCAGCTTTGGAACTTGTACAAGCATGTATATGGCTGTACAGAGGCTGCTGTACCTTAATAGGGTATATAACAAAAGGAACAAATTCATGGCTAAATTCAGGAAAAGCAACTCCCATAATGATAGGAGCTCTCTAATTAAACTAAAGAGAAACTAAGAGAACTAATTAAGTCCAACAAGGCCGATTACAAGGTTAAGATAGCCTCAAACAAAAGACAACCACAAGGCCTTCTAAAGCTATGTACAAGATCTCAAAGGCAGTACAAATCAGTGTGCTAAACTGGTGGTCAATGGTCTTTCACTGAGGAGAGTGACATAGTGAATTTGCTCGCCGACAAATTCAGCTCAGACTTCACCCTATATTCCTCCATGCCTTTCATCATGAAATACAAACTAGCATAACCCTCCCCCAACTATTACCAGGGAGCAGGTCCTGGAGATGCTCATTAAGGCCAAAACCACAGCTTCAATGGGCCCTGACAATATCCTGGGATGCAATCTGAATAACTTGAAATATGAACTATCAGGATCACTTGAGTCACTTTTCAACTATAGCCTCAAAACAGGGTTTCTACCATGAGAATGGAGGAATATAATGGCTATCCCACTTCACAAGGGTGGACACCAACTGACCCTGGAAACTACATACCTATTAGTCTAACTAGTCTAATATACAAAGTCATAGAATGGATTATCATAAAAATGATCAACGAAGTCATAGCCAACCTTCAGACACTGCACCCAACCCAGTTTGACTTTGTTGAGGGAAGGTCGTACCACTAAATCTGATAGACTTCTTTGAGAAAGTCACCAAGGCAATGGATGAGAGGAAAACAGTCCATACTGCCTACCTGGACCTGGCTAAGGCATTTGATACAATACACCACATGAGTATAGTTCATAGACTCACAAAACTGGGCATAAACATCTATATAACCTGCTGGATTGTGGGCTGGCTCACAGACAGGATCCAGGGAGTGAGAATTGGTAATACTACCTCCACTAAGAGATGAGTCACCAGTGGGATACCTCAGGGATCCGTGATGGGACCTGTCCTATTTGACAACCACTTCTCAGAGGAAAAGCCTAATGTCAAGGGCTTTTGACTGACCGAATTCGCAGATGACTACAAATTGGGAGCTATCATAGATTCCTCCATGCCACAAACATCTTGCAAGAGGGTTTAACACAGACAAATGACTAGTGCCAAAGACACAGACTAAAATTCAATGCCAAGAAATGCATTGCAGTGTCTTTGGGATAAACTGCCACCCAAGCTAATTACTCCAACAATAAGACAAAGACAACCCTGAGAGCTGATGCAGTAGTCAGGGAGAACATATGTAAGCATAATCTGGCCTTTGACCAACATGTATCCAAGGTAGTAAGAAAACCATTCTATGGTGCCCAACTTATAAGTAAGGGCATGGCATCCAAGTCCAACGAAGGTAGAGTACTACTTTATTCAGCCCTTGTAAGACCATCATTGAGTATAATGCCCCCTTGGTATGTACCTGATCAGACATATTCAACAGTTGGAATGGCTGCAAAGGCTCCTTACCAGGAAAATCCAGAGTGTAAGCACATTGTCCTATACAGATTACCTTAAAGCCCTATGTACTCTGTCTCCTACAGGTTACTAACAGACGATCTATGCCTGGCATACAAGGCATCCTCAGCTCTAGCTCTAATGGAACTTTTGCACATCTGCAAAATGAACAGCATCAGGAACACTAAATCCAAGAATTAAAATTTTGCTTGTGACATACATAAGACGTGTTGAAAAGACAGATATGTGTCTCAGGGGATCCCCTTGCATCCATGTGAAGCAGAGTCCATTTCTAACCCTATTTAGGCATAGCATTGATCAATGGATAGGAAATCAGAAATTCACCCTAGGTCTGGCCCCAATGTCTCTGATAGACAGAGGCAGACAGTAGTGCCCACACTTGACATAATCCCACCCACATAACCTTTAGAAACTTCCTAACTAAAATACCCCTTCCTAATAAATGCCCATGATACAAGGGACACAACTCGGTTGGATTGCATGGCTAGGCTTATAAAAGCCCTGTGGTCATTAGCTTAGTATATACCTATGAACCTATAACAAGTGTCTTATGAACAATATGTGACTTTTGCCTCAGTGGATCAAATAATGTAGGGAGCTTTGGTATTCATGGCAACAGATTGCATATATGGAAGTAAAGACTGAAATACCAATGTGTTTTCTCAGAAATTAATTCAGAGAAATTCTTCAAAGTGAACTGTCTACTTGCCTTACATAAAAAATAAAGTATGCCCTAAGTACTCAGACATGACACAAAATAGTATAGATAGAATGTGACCAGACTTTTATTACCTTCAAGGGAAACCTCCAATAATGTTGAAGTTTAGAAAGTTTGGATTGTTCTAGGACAACATGAAAGAGAATGAGTACTGTCTTGTGAACACCACTGAATTCAGTGCACATCTCAAATGCTTCACAGCTTATGAAACAGAATACCTATTGACCTGGAAATCTGAGCTATGCTGCCTGGCTTAAAAGAAATTTCTGGATAATTATTGTAAATAAGTGGGTTTGTAAATGGCCAGAAGAAACAACTTACTGATTCTCATTTCACATTTTCAGTTTATTACACTTGTATGAACATCTTACATCCCTCAACAGTTTTAGTTAAATACTGTTTTCATGTCTTCCTATCTAGTTTCTGATTATGTTTGCACTTCTTTTCTAGATACTGAATTAATATGGGGGGAATTCAGTAAAGCCTGCATGGAGTGATTTTCCATAAAGGCATAGTGGCACAACCATGGAAACCAGCAGCTGATCGATCCAGTAAACAGAGCAGAGGGGCGTGCATGAGCATGCAGACATAGAAGTGTCCGTGGAATGCAGATCACTTCATAAGCAGGTAAAATCCATGCAAATGAGGTTGATTTGTGATCCATGAAGCTGCACGGCACCCATGTAGGAGTCATGTTGGTGTCAGAAAATTACACAGAAAGTAACCGTGTACAGAAAAGAAAAAATTAAACAGGTACTGTAAAAGCCCGAAAATAAGGTTGGATATTACAATGTAGGGATGGAAATGGCCAAAACTATGCCCAGTGAGTCCAAAAAGCAATGCAAATAATTGTAAAATATTATTTTTTTTAATACACATATTACATTTGCGCAGCAAGCAGCAAACATGCAAACATGCAGTTCTGCAAAAAAAATAATATTAAAATGTTGAAAAATGGAAAATAAGACATTTGCAAAAATAATGCATTATAGTGTCCTGCATGCATAGTGTACAATGGCAGGTTTCAGTGGAATATGAAAGGATATGTATGCAAATGAGCTGGGGTTACTGAAGAGCAAAAATGGGCAACTGTGTCCGCAGATAAAACTCATGTAGGGCCAGAATTGTGTTGGTGATTGTAAATCAGGTAGCTGACATCGAAAGGGTGGGGTGTCAGAGTCTGTTTAAGTGGATTGGAGCTCAGCAGAGCCTGTTTGCGCTCAGCTAAGCACAGCTAAGCAAGGGGGGAGTGCCCAGTGCTACTAAACTGTGTTTAGCCCGTGGCGTGTTTTAGCTAGTTTAAGCAAAGCTCAGCATGCCCGTGCATGGGGTGTGTCTAAACTGCTGAGCACTGCTTATACTAGCACTGCAGGTTTGCTCACTGTGCCCCAGTGCTTAGCAGTGAAAGAAATTAAAAAATATATATAAGGAAATAGCCTGGGAAAGCCAATTAACTATAAATGACTGACAAGCACTGTTCCACTGACACTGGGCCATCCAAAACCTTCAATGATAGACCTGGCAGGTGGAATGCATCATAGTCAGTCAATCACACAGGCTTGCATCTGCAGCACACCACTGTAAAGCATGCATACACCCTCCAATCTGATTTTCCCACATACTCTGCACCATTGGAGTACACACCTGGGAATTTATATGACACAATGATAGGGGCTGCTGCTGCTCTGCTACATCTGTATGTGCTAGAAGCTGAGATCAGTGCTGGTGGTTATGCTGACAATAGGCCTAGACTGAGAAGGAGAAGAGTGTTCAGGCCCAGGGTAACTTTCCAGGGGCTACATGAGCTGTAGGTAGCAGAGTGCTATGGGGTGAATAGGGACATACTACAAAAACTCACCGTGCTTTGCCGCCCTCAGACTCAGAGCCAACAGAGGAGAACCCATCCCAGTGGAAACAAAGGTATGTGTAGCCCTTAGAATACTAGCTACAGGTACTTTACAAAGACCTACTGGGGACACGATGGGGGTCTCACAGACATCTGCTCCTAGGGCACTCCACCAGTTCCTGGTTGCCATGCAAACACATGCCAGTGAGCACATATATTTACCCCACACCCCTGAGGAGAGGGCCAGCAATATGCATCTCTTCCACTATGTAGCAAACTACCCTGAGGTACTGGGTGCCAGAGACTGCACTCACATCCACATCAAAGCATCGCCTGGTGATGAGGGTTGAGTCTACGTCAACCACAAGGGGTATCACTCCTTCAACTGCCAGATCATGTGCAATACCCAGGGCATTATCATGAATGTGTGTGCTGGCAGCCCTGGCAGTTATCACAACTCCCACATCTGGCACACATCACAGCTGTACCAGACGTTTGCTAGGGGAGACATCCCATATGGCCATCTACTGGGGGATGCTGGCTATGCACTGGAACCGTGGATGATGACACTCATCAGAAATGCACACACACCTACCAAATAATGCCATAATGAGGCACACGCACAAACTAGGAACATCATAGAGTCTGTGTTTGGGCTGCTCAAGTCATGGTTCCACTGCCTCGATATATCTGATGGAGCCCTGCAGTACTCTCCAGCTACATGTGCACACATGTTCACAGTATGTGCCATGCTACACAATATGATCCTGTGGAAACAGCTGCAGCAGGAACATCATAGGGAAGGGACACACAGCCCACCACTGGTGCCAAGGTCCCCACAGCCATAGGGGGACTCAGAGGAGGAACCCCCTGAGCCTGTCCCTGTAGGCAGATGTAGGTATGCCAAGTATGCCCTGGCCTTGGCAAAGAAGCAACCCATAGCACATGCACTGACATCCTAGGAACATAGGGATTGACACCTCACTCCGACTCACATACATAGTAAGAAGGATGCCAGCCACACCACATGACCTGTACCTTACCATGTATTGGCTGCGTACTGCATGCATCTGGCAGAGTTGGCCCTGAAGCACTGTGATCTCAACTGCTGCAGGCACAAGGTAAGTCACTCTTCTTTACAACAAATGTATGGAATACTAGACTATGGGAGCATATGCTAGGGAATAGAGTGGGCTACTGGGAAACCTGCAGATAACTGACAGCTATGTGAGGCAACAGGAGTTCTCAGTCTAATACTGGCCACCCCATAATATGCAGTAGGCCCTAAGGTAGCAAAACCCACTGCACTAAGTAAGGGAAATGACAAACAGTGGGGTCATAGGATAGATACATAACTGTCAATGCTAGAGTTCCCTACCCCTAACATACCCGTGTTCCCATACAACTGCAGTAACATTATGTTTGTGAGGAAATAGCAGCAGATCACACAATCCCAGGGCTCTCCCAATCAACCTGGTGACATGCTCCATTTCCACAATATGCAGGGGTCAATGTGCTATGTATCTCTGTGCTTGATAGTGTCAGGAAATAAACTGCACTATTAGGTGGCTGTTGTGGCTTAGTGGGCTAAGTACATTACAATGGTTGATGGTGTTCATGGGTCGAGAGTGACTGTGCCACTATTTTCCGTGTGAGCTACTCCTGTGGTAGAAGTTCTACAGACTGTCCATGTGTCACTATTTGTTACTGCAAGAAAGAGGGACAGGGGGCCACAGATATCTCTGAGTTATGTACACGGTGACTAGTAGAACAGCAGGTTGCAACAAGTCAGAGTAGCAGCAGGATGTCAAGGCCATCACGTAACTGTGTAAGTACTTACAACAAGTCAGTGGGCACCAGCATACCTCTCAAATATACAGAGTTTTTCAGAATGTCCACAGTTTAGCCTCATATGTCTGCTCCGTTTTTCATAACACTGCAGTTTTCTGGCAAACTCGCGGCAAATCGATAAAGGTTGATGTTAGAAAATAATGACAGACATTTAAGATGCAGACTTCATACCCTTCAGAAAATTCATGCTAATACAAAACCTGTTATTCTACCAACTGTCTAAGTTTGTAAGAGCAATATTAAAAAAATGTCCCTATTATTGAGCCTGGGTTCCACTTTTATATATGGCTTTGTCCAGCTGTCTTGCTGTAACAGGTTGAGAGGTATGGGCACCATGTAGTATTATAATACCAATACAACACAAACTGTCTGAGGACCAGAGCAGACATACGGGGCACAATGCTGAACATTCTGCAAAACAGGTACAGTTGTGAAGTCTGTAACCCTGTGTGTAGTATTACACCTTGTACCCCAGTCACAGCATACCTACAACTACATAGACCTGCAACTGTGGACAAAGCCAGGAACAGGAGCAGGACAAAGGCCCACAGATAAGGAGAAGGATGAACTACTGGCCAGACAATTGTAGAAAGTGCAGAGTAGAACAGGTTGTGCAATAGCAGGGGTTCCCTGCTATGTACGGAGTCAGTAACCCAAATGTCTGTCAGCAGTTCCTCATGTCAATCTATAATGATATGCCACTGATGTACCAGGAAATCACATTGCTATGTAAAATATACCAGACATAAGATGAAAAAACCCTGTTCAGTCCAATACAATCTGTACACCCCCTATGTGTGAGGCAGATATTATGGCCAGCGCACAGCTGGAGAATTCATTGGGCATGCTATCAGGGAGGTGTTGGAATGTGTAATCAGGTGCAGCACTCAATTGGCTGTTGCACACAGATAGGTCTAGACTAGAGTCCCCTTGTAAGTACTGATGGACACACTGAGCATGCACCTACACTTAGCTAATTTCAGACCATGTCTGAAGCATCATCTGCCTATAGAACTGAGATGTCAATATATCTCTGTGCATACAGACAGCTATGTATACATAACTGTCTCTCCTTGTCCCCATCAGACATGATTATCCTTATCTATCGGTATGTAACACATATACAATATGTATGTATCTGTAGAGTTTTATATAGATACATATACATAGATAATATATACAGTATATATATATATATATATATATATATATATATATATATATATATATAGTAAGAGACAGACAGAGGCTGAGAGAGAGAGAGGCATACACACACACACACACACACACACACACACACACACACACACACACACACACACACACACACACACACACACACTTACACCTGTATAGAATGATGTAGTGTTACAGCTACTTGCACACCAAGTGTTATCAGTGGAATATGCAACTAGTATGGTGAGCTGTAGTATGTATTCATAGGTAGGAGTTCTAATCTCACATCAGGCAATTTGTGTGTGTGTGTGTGTGTGTCTGTGTGTAGATATTCCACATACAGCATCATACACATGCGACATTTAGAATGCCTATACATATTTGTAAAGTGTGTCCCAACCTACAGGCTTTGCTGTGTTAATATGGGTAGCAGTGACTGCAGTAGCAGCAACCAGTTCTGCTTAAAATTGCAGGGCTCAGTCATGTATTTGTTGTTTTGACAAGCATATATCTGACATGTAACAGACTGGAATGGATGGCAGGACTGTGGAAGGCAAAATGTACAGCATGCTAGGAATGACTGCAGTAGCAGCATGTGGTTCTGCTTAAAAGTGCATATCTCAGTTAGTTATTTATTGTATTGACAAGCATGTACTTGACATGCAACAGACTGGAATGGCAGCCAGGGCTGTGGGTGGCAAAATGAAAAGCATGCTAGGAATGTAACAGATTGAGCTACTGAGTCAGTACTATAGCAGGTGTATTTGCAAGACATATGTGCATGCATGCAGTCTGTTACACGGGATTGGCCTAAACATGTGTGTTCGGATGGGTATGACATGTGACACTGAACTGTCTGTTATGATTTTGTAACCTCAGTCTGCACTGACTTGCTAGTACTTCAGCACACAGAAAAGGTTTTGTGACAACCATGCCAAAAGTAGGTGGCACAACTATGGACATTCTGCAACAGTCTGTGCAGTTCTCAGCTGTACCTGCTATTCTAGGCCTCACATCCATCCATCAGCATTTATTTAGATGTGTACTGGTTTGGTGTCTGCATCACAGTCCCAAATATGTTATAATTTTCCCTATTACAAGTACAAGCAGTGTGTCAGTGGCACTGAGAATATGTGTATGGAAACACCTGTTACTCTTCAGAGCTGAGTGGCCTAGTGGGCTAATGTGCTGTATTGTAGTTGACAGGGTCCTTAGTTTGAGACTTGGCAGGGGTGAATTTTTTGCTGATGTGCATCACTGATACTCATGATATTATGTTTATAGAAACACCTGACACTCTTCAGAGATGAGTGACCTAGTGGGCTAATGCACTATGCCCTAGTTGGCAGGATCCTGGGGTTGAGACTTGACAGGGATAATCATTTTGCTGATGTGCATAACAATATCAAAAAGACAGAAGATGATTAAAGCAGTTTTACGTGGGTTTGAGTGGTGCGGCGCTTAACTCTGCTTAAACCCACCCAATTTCCAAAAAAAAAAAGGGGGGGGGGCAATAGGAAAGTGGTGAAATGAGGCAAGCAGGGGGGAAACAATGTGAAAGGCAGGTAGGGATGTGCAGGACGGGTGTAGGAAAGGAACATAGCTCTCAATTTCTTGTACAGCAACATCTGTGCAGGTTATGGACAATTTCAAATTTGGAGCCTCACATGCCAAAGATAGGAGTATGGGTGACATAACTGTGTTGATTAATTGCTGTAATGATTGATTATGGGCAGTGTATGTGGGAGAGAAATGGAGAGCTATGTATGGGGTGATATTTTTTGTGGGGCAGATGCCCATTTTTTTTTTTTTAGGAGAGAGTGGAGTGTTGGGGAAGGGATGTAGGTACATGTGGGGAGGTAAGTTGGGTAGGAGAGGAAGCATTTGCAAACAGACAAGACAGACAAGACAGCAGACAGGGGTGGTATATAATACATGAAGGGGATAAATACCTTGGACGGGGAGGGTGTTGTGGAATTGGAGAGCAATGTGCCCCTAGATGGCAGCAGTGGGACTGAGCTCCCCACCCATAGGCAGTTACTACTGCTCCTTCACTGCCCAAAAGGTAGCTGTGCTGGGGGCTGGGCACAGGGGCCAGCCTGCCCCTCCAGGTTAGTCGGTTTGCCCACAATCCAGTGCAGTCGATCATCAAACCCTTGCTGCATGATCCTGCGAACCATGCCTGGTAGCTGTCACTGGGTGACAATTCCCACTCCTTGGGGGGACAGGTCCTGTCCCCTCTTGTGGTTCCACCCATAGGTGATGCAGGACCGGCAGAGGGAGCAGCTCCAGGTTGGGTCCCAGACATGCTAGGACCTGGTGCCATGGCCTTTTGAGGTAGAGTAGGTGGATCTGTGGGAACTGGCCTACCTAGTCGAGCTATGGTGTTGAGGTTTTTCAATGTGTATAAGTTAGTAATGAAGAGAACATGTGGTTAGTTGTAACAGCATGACAGAACAAATCACATAACCCAGTAACATAACATTGCATAGCATATAGAACACAACAATAATTGGGATAATAGTCAGTATTGTAACAGCATGCCAGTAACAGTTACGGCATAAGGTCAACAACATAGGTAACTCAACAAGGTATGTTAGTATGCGACCATTGTAATACATACCAATAATAAAACACAAGGCCCAACATAACATTTTGAGAACAACATATGTTAAAAGTAAAACATACCCAATGTATAAAAATAATAAATTATGATGCAGATAAGGGGTGCAGGGAGAGAGAAATACATGCCATTGCTACCAGTATAGGCTATATTGTTTGCAACAGAACTCTTATATAATCTATAGGTCTGCCCTTAATTTATGTATACAAGTGCCCTATAGCTTCTGTAGCACCTACATACCTATCAAGCTATCTGGATGGGATAGTATGGGCCAAGCTGTAATACCTACAAGTTCACAACTACAGGGGACTATTACATGCCAGGGGAACATATGTGACTACCAAGGTGTACTGTTGACTGATGTAATGTGACTGGGATATTGAGATAAATCAAGTGGCTGTTAAAATCTGTGTCCCAGGGATTTTGCAACAGTGATCACAGTCCATGACGGCGTGACACATGAGAATCATGTATCATGCACAGTATAGAGAGTTTATGCTTATCATGCGATCCTTGGCAGGCATGGGGTTAGTCTATCAGCAGACAGTCACAGACACACCAGGCATACAGCCATACCAAGATTAAGCAGTTTTGTTTTAATAACTTGTATTAGTATTGTACTTGTTGACTTTTTATTTACTGAAGACTTGCTGTTAAAACTCTGGTACATCTGGACACACAAATTAGCAACCCATTTGAACAGCTACTACAGCCATTTATTTAACTGTAATTCCTGTGGGGAGAACATCTGTTAACAATACATAACAGTTTTTAGTAATATTTAGTAGTGCTTGTCCATCGAACCCGGTCTGTGTGTGACAAATGGATATTATACATAGCGTTTATCACGCTGAGCTACTGAGCCATTGCTAAATATTGATTGGCTAATATATGGCTAGAGCTCACCTGGTAACAAACTGTGAGTTGGTAATAGAGGTAGAGTGTCATACAAGACTGCAGTGACACTTGAACACACATGCATGAAATTCATGCATGACAGAGATAGGTGAACTGTGTATTAATACTTGGAATGTGGGTGTACACATTTAACCCCTAGTGGATGGGAATATGTGTGATTTGTACAGACCATATCAGAGTGCTGGGTTGCCTACCTCACCCATATACATTTGCAGATGGTATATTTGCAGTCTACAGCTGTTACAAAGTTCAGGAATGCATATAGCTGAAATGCAATGGTTAACACAAGACAATCCTGAGATAACTACACTATTATACCTTAGCCATTATTATTCTAGGTTCAGCTCTTAGTGCAGAACAAATATTATAATACAGTACATCTTGTAGTACAGCCCCGCATCTACACTTTAGAAAAACAATTCTTTATCAGTTAACCTTCAGTCACTTCATGTATTATTCCCGTGTTTACTTCACAGCACTTGTAATACTCAATTTCTTGACCAATAACCCAAAATACACACATTTTGCACAACAGAGCTTTATTAGGGGTGACATTAAACAGTGACTGGTATGCATCTAACAGCCTTTATTGATGAACACTTTAGATAATGCAGGTGTTGCAAAACAGCTGTCATTCTACAATTTATGCAGTAGTAACTTTATTTCCTTAACAATTCTGAATGGAGTTGAACTTTATTTCCTTAACATTGTGTATGTAATTGAAATTTATTTCCTTAAAATTATGAATGCAGTTGAATTTATTTTCTTAACATTATGAATATAATAGCATTTTAGTCCTTTACTATTATTAATACAGTATAAACTTATATTTCCTTAACATTATTAATGAAGAAGTAACATTCTTTCCTTCACATTAGCAGGTTTCATGCTTGCATCTATACTGAACTGTACCTGACATTACTCACTTATATCAGTCCAGGTATATAACCGCATTCATTGCAGTACACTCAAAACAGAATATACCTACTGGCAGTTACTACTATACTCTTTCTTATTTATATTACTATAGATTGCAAGATATATCTGTACTCACCACACTCATGACACAACCTGGCCAGGCACCCTGCATGGGTCTCCAGGTTGCAAGCTCTTTGTTCTGTAGCTGTGGGGAGAGAAAACACCATTATGCATACCTGTTTATCACATATACAGATTAGTTATTGGTAAAGTAATGCTAACAATACTTACAAACTGGTAGGACATTCCCATCTCTAGCATCTTGGATACAAGTGGCCAAGGTATCCCCCTTCCCATGCTTCAGGTCATCAAAATGGTGATGCACCTGCTCACCTGTGTGGGGGACACCAGTTGCATTGGTGAGGTCACATGCCACATGGTCCCAGGCCTAAGGTTTGTATTCCAACCCTTGGAACTGTCCCTGCAGCAGCCAGATGTCATGGTCTCTTATAAGGAGTCCAACCATGACCCTGGACTCCTAAATGCCCCACCACTGCACACTCTTTCCAACTCCTGGCATAGTCTCTGCCAAGATTAAACTCCAACAGTTTCTGGCTGTATTTCTGCTTGTTGTACTTAAATAAGGCTGTTTTCCTGCCCTTTACCACCAATGCCCCATTTTAAAAAAATGAAGCGCTTCGCTTAGCACTGCGCAAACCAGCTGAGTTCAGCAAAGCAGTGCTTAAACTGGCAATGCTTAGCAAAGCTTAGTGGTATGCAAACCAGCTTAGCTGAGCTGAGGACTGTTTAAACAGGGTTTTCTTAGCAGTGCCCATATCAACTAACTGGAGCTGTGCATTGCTAAGCAATGCTAAAACGGGTCCTGTTTAAGCACTGCTTGGCTTGGCTTAGCAGTGCTTAGCAAAGCTTAGCTAAGGACAAGCTAAATTATAAAATAAATTAATAAAAATTTAATTATTTGTTCATTTTTGCTACTTTATTATCTATACATATACACACACTTCAAAGGCAAGGATACCTGATGGTCAATAAAAGTCAGAGAAACAAACTTTTAGCATACCAGACCTTTAACAATTATTCAATAAAATGAAATAACTCAAATGTCACTCATACATTAACCCCTCATGTGCTGATAAAAAATATATATAATAAATGTGTATGTGTATACTCACAAAAATATTTATTTATTTATTGGTATATTTATGACTCTACACATATACATTTATATATATTTTTTATCAGCACATGAGGGGTTAATGTATGAGAGACATTTGAGTTATTTCATTTTATTGAATAATTGTTAATTAATGAATTGTTTGTTGAGTATATAACAGTGTTGTTTGCTTGTGTGCATTTTTTCTGAAGAAGTCTAACTGACGAAAGCGTGAATAAAAGGTCTATTACATTAAAAGTTTGTTTCTCCGACCTTTATTGACCATCAGGTATCCTTCCCTTTGAAGTGTGTGGTTATTTGACTGGACACACCTTCTTGTGGTTTGACCTACATATATATGTTCAGAACTGCTATATAGAAATGTATGTTTAAGCACTGCTGAGCACCATGCCGCACTGCAAAAACACGCTCAACTATGCTTAAACTTGACCTTTGTATATAATTAAAAGTATCCAGTTTCTATTTTTAGATTTCTGGGACATGCCCATTGCTAAGCACCATGCAAACACACACACGCACATACACACACACACACACACACACACACACACACACACACACACACACACACACACACAAAAAAGTAATTAACTTTAATATTTAAGTGCCATCCAGCAATTTAATGGTGCACAGGGTGTATTACTCATTTCCAAACACTGTAACACACCCCCTACACTGATTCTGTAACCATGTTACACATCTCCCTCTCAGTAATGCACCTTCATTAATATGCAAGGCATGCTGCTGAGGGGGAGCCGCAGATACAGCCATGGTACACTCTGTGTACTCCTACATGTAGTTTATTAAAATCTCATGATAGTCTTAAACATTGTTCTTGTATTGAACACATAACCTCCTTAGTTCTGCTCAGAATATTGGCATACTACACTTACTTCTAATGGTTTCTCCCATGAGTGGCAGCAGCATACTTAACAGTTAATCATTCATTTTAATCTATTTAACTGCAGATGTGCTTAACTAGCCTACACGTTTCCTTTGTTTATCTAGGTTTTTCAGCTGTATCATGTTTTAATGTTCTTTTACTAAAGCAAGGGGCTAGGTGGGGAATGCTGACAAGTTAAATGAATAATGTTATGGTATTGTTATGGAGGCAGTGTTGTGATTCACACACATACACATAAACTCATACACATAGGAGGAAACAATTAGTTTGGCAGATTACCATTAAGGGAAAATGGGAAAGCAAAAATCCTTTTGGTTTCAAGAAATTAGGAATGAGGATTTTTTTTATAATACATTTGGATGACAACTCCTCTTACCCAATAATGAATGTTTTGTAAAGAGTTTAAGAATGGCATCTTATAACTTATGTCACACTGCCAGCCCAGCTATCTGGAACTTTGTAAATAATCATATGTCATTTATGAATATCAACATAATTCATATGCTTGTCTTACAAATGTATTAGAACTATATGTTACGTATATATTAATCTGCTGGTACAGAAGTATGTGTTGAACAGTGTGCCCTGCTGGATTAGAGCAGAAATGTATATAAACTACTGTGCATGTGTAAATGTATATGTTTTAACAGTGGGAACTAGAACATCAAGTGTTAACTCGCAAAACTTCAAGAAAATAGTTGAAATTAAATTGTTTTATGATTGGGCTATAAAATTTAGTTTCAGTGCAGCAAGGATACAGGATGTCTAGAACTAGGGTGCCTTCTGCATTGTTTTGTAAGTGATTTATTGTTTTATGTCTTCCAGCAGTTGCAAAGATCTGAGAGATATGTATTTTTCACAGGGAGATGCTAAAATGGTGGTAGTTTCTGACAATGGGGGTTCAGTTTGGGAACTAAAGTCATGTGACAAAAAGTGATGTCATCCAAGCTAACCCAGCAGTAATATATGATATTAATTTTAGAACTCTCTGAGGGGAGTGGGCATTGTTTATTTTGTCTTTGACCTAATAAGAACATCCACTCCCCACATTCTGCACTTGCCTTGCTGTAACTAAGTTAAAGAGGGCATAGTAACTGTTTTAGATTCAGATAGGTATATAGTAAATTATAGCTTAGATGTTTTCTTTATTTGTGACTACCCTGCAATATTGTTTTAAATATTTCCTGTGATTTTGAGCTCTGATGTAACTGATTACTTACTGAGTATTGTCTTGTTCTTTTACTACTTATTATTAAATATTTAAACCTATCATTGGGGTTGATATCTGTGAGGCATATTTAAGCACTCAGAGTACTTGCATATTTGGTGACACTGCACAGGCCACTCCTAATACTCTTGGTCTTGGTCAGACTATTGTTTGGATTAATATTAATATTACAAAGTAGGATGGACACTCTTTGTTAAAGGCCTTAAAGTAGCTGATAAAGAGTGGCTGGTGGCAGTCAGAACTACCTTATAGTCTGGGCAGAAGGGACATAGCTAGTAAACCTGTGCCAGCCATTCTCAGGAGTGTGTGTGTGTGTGTGTGTGTGTGTGTGTGTGTGTGTGTGTGTGTGTGTGTGTGTGTGTATGTGTGTGTGTGTGTGTGTGTGTGTGTGTTTGTATATAAATCAAATCTCAAAGAGTGTGTGCTATTTGGGCAGGGACATGAAGCACTGGTTGGACAAAGAGAGTACTGGAAATCTTAGTTTGGCCATCGGGATCTGGAGAAAGAGGGAGAAATGATCCCCAGACTGACTGTGATCTCTGTGTGCTCTTAAGGAAAATTGGACTTTACTGTGTGTGTACTTGTAATCCTCCTAGTGTGTACGTTTCCCATTGTTACCAGTTGTGAGGATTGAGGCTCCTTGAGTACTGGCCCAGTGCTGGGATATCACAACCTAGATCTAGAAACGAGAACAGAGGCATAAATGATTGTTTTAAACACTGAGAAAGAGGACTTATTAGGGCATGACAAACAGTGAAAATGGGATAATGAGATGGGTAAAATAGATTTATGCACCTTTAGTAATATAGAAAAAACTTTAAAGCTTACAGAAATAAATATAAATTTATTACCATGTGCTTACATCTTCAATCATTCACAAATGAAACATCATCTAGATAGTGATCATTAAAATGGACAACCATAAAATAAGACAGCAAGTAACAAGCAAATGTTCAATTCCAAACAACAAACCAACAAACACTAAGAATCATTTTTATAGTAATAGATAACTAATGTCTCTTTTGTGCTTCTAATCATAAAATGCTTCCAACAAAACCTAACTCATTTAACCCATACATCTGAAGACACTTCAATTTTAAAAACATTGTTGGAAAGAAGTATATATGGAAATACCACCAAAACTGGAAATAATTTATGGATATAGATGTGCATCATTTGTCATTGTTGTAGATTATAAAATGAAGGCCCTTTTGTTGTCTTACTTGTTTATAAAAACTGCTGAAAATGGAAGGAAAAACAAATGATTGGCTTTTTGTATGGTGAACCTGTAATGGATTTAATACAGATAAAGTTACAGCAATACACACACACACACACACACACACACACACACACACACACACACACACACACACACACACACACACACGCTGTTAGACTAAAAAGAAAACTCAAATGGTCAGTGCAGTTTGTTAGCAGGATTCTTTGTGACAACTTTAAAAAGTTTTTCTTAGCGAATATGGAATTAGAAAGGCAGTTGAGATTAAACGCTATTGTGTTTACTGGGTTAAGTGATTCTGTTTCAGTGAGAAATAGGTATGTATTTATATTATGTTCTTGAGACTTCCTTGGCTATATGTATAGGTATGCTTATGGTCTCTCTCTCTCACTCTCTCTGGGTCCATGTCATTTGATCGACTGTTCATTTGACTGAAAGTTCATTTGGTCGACAGTTCATTTGATCGACAAGTATTTTAGTATACACATACACACACACACACACACACACACACACACACACACACACACACACACACACACACACACACACACACACCCACACACATATTTATATATATATATATATATATATATATATATATATATATATATACACATGCACACGTATATACAATATCAAAATACACGCACCAACTAATGACACTAATAAAGAGGTGTGATAAAAATGTTTTTGCGCAACAAAATATTTTTTCAGCATTTTACTTACATCATGAAAAGCAAGACATAATTGAAATGAATTAACTGATCACCAAACTGCAGAAATAACAATAACCAGAGACACAATCTAAAAAAGATTTAAAATAAAACTACCATTACATTTAGAAGCAATATAAACAGGAACACTAAATTCACTATACTACAAACAATAAAAAAGCATTCAAAACTGTAATCTGTACAGTTCTAAATAACAAAAGTAAACCTACCACAGCATCCATTACCTGGCATAAAACAACACAAAAAAAAAACATAGTACATTAAATTGCAGAACTAAATGCATGTTAAAAAGGGAAGAAATATAAGCTCCACAAAAAGGAAAGAACTGACCTTCCCAATTAAAATATTGTAAGGAAAAATGTATATAGTACTGAAGGTATCGAAAACATTTTCCAAAAATTTTAGCATGTGATAGAAATGGTCATCTACTCCAAAATCAGCATTATGAAATCAATACAGAAAACCTACTTAAAAATATAAAACATTTTACAGCTTCCAAAAGAGAATAAAATACAGTATAAATCTTGCCCATCATTTCTCCAATAAACAAAAGTGATGCTAGGAATAAATATTTGAAATTATCATAAAAAATGAGAATGATAAAGGAATGTGATAATATTTTTAATTGTTAAATTAAAAAGTAACACATACCTGTGAAATGAAGACTAGCCCCGGGATTCATGAAGTTTGCGCCAGGTGCAGGAGTAGCGTTGGCGATCTAACACCAAATTTGGCCACCAAGCGATTTAGGTATGAGCTGTTTCCATGTGCACTACCTGCATATGCTATGCCTGCACAGCTCCCGGCACCTGTATGCTTATCACCCCATGTGCAGCAGTGTAGCATGCAAATGAATGTATATAGCAATTCAGGAAGTGGTGCAGGCATAGTGTAAGCATGCAGAAATGTAAACCAAAAAAAATGGTTTACATTTTTGCAAACATAAAATCGGAGCCATGACAGTGGACCAAACACATGTATTATACTGTTAATATATGCCAGTGGCTAAATATCTAGCCATTGGCATCAAACAACATGCACAAAATATGAAAAAGAACATTTAATATTATGCCCACACTAACGCGAAGTTAAAGCGCAGGGCATCGGTGCGCAAAGGGGATCACAATGAAAATAGAATTATATGGAATAAAATTGCAATGTAACACTTTTCATGATTTCCCCATAATAGTAAATGGCATGCATGCTACACCACACCATGGCGCAAGGGTTGCTAAGTGGCTGTGACAGTGTTCTGCACGGTAACTAGCAATTAGTAGTCAATGCCATGCAAATGAGAGGAGTAATAGTGAATCACAAATTCCCTGCCTGTGTAAGGATGTACCTCACAGCATAGCGTTACAACATCGAGGTGTGTCCTGGAGATAAGGATGACATCAAGAGAGGGGTGTGCCACCTTTGCTGTAAGCACATTGCAGCATTGCTAATCCGGATTACCTGTTGCTAAGCAAAGCTGCAGGATAGGGGTGTGTTGAAGTAGCCATAGCTTTGCTTAGCTGAGAACACACAATGTAACTGAATGTGCATGTGAATGTGGATGAAAACGCGCTGTAAACCCAGTAAACAGCTGTGCGTGGTGGGCACCAGAGTGGAAACAGGAAGGATATGGGAAAAAGATAAGGAAATGCTGCGGCATGGAAATTGGAGTACAAATGAGCAATTAACACCTAGGAACCCACAGTGGGCCATTGACAACAGCTAGCAAGGCTGCTAGCAGCTGCCTGCAGAACAGGAAAGGGGATGTGCCATACTGCAAAGAAAACAGTACTGTCACAGCAGAACAAAGCAAAATTGCAGTAGATCAGCTACATAACACATTTCGCAACACATTACTGGTTAGGGAAAGTACAAAACAAGAAAGCTGGCAGCTGGATGCATGCCTGACAATGGGAGGAGATTTGGGTTGAAAAGGGAATTAAAGGGCAATAGATAAATCATGGCAGGCAAGCATACTTCAACACCAAAGGCCCCACCATTGCAGTACTCACTGTAAAACCCATAATTAAGATACCCTGCAGCTGGAATTGTACATACACACCCAATGACATCAGCAGCATGCATAGCACAATAGTATAAAGTGTGAAAGCACCTCACACACACTTGTGTATTCCCATACACTCTGCACCATCGGTGTATACAGGCAGGGAACTTTTAATATGTACATGTTAGGGGCTGCCATAGCTTTGATTCACCAGCATGTGTTGGAGACTGAAGGTGGTGTGGAGGATGATGCTGACAACCACCTCAGGCACTGGAGGAGGAGAAGAGTATTCAGACCCAGGGTAACCTACCAGGGGCTAAATGATCTGGAAATAGTAGAGCGTTACAGGATGGACAGGGACACCATACAGCAACTTGTTGAGCTGTGCTGGCCATGCCTCAGAGCCAGAAGTAACAGAGGAGAACCCATCCCAGTGGACATGAAGGTATGTGTAAGCTTGAGAATACTATCCACAAGTACCTTTCAAAGGCCAACTGGGGATATCCTGGGGATCTCACAGGCATCAGCATCCAGGGTACTCCACCAGTTCCTGGATGCCATGTTACCACATACCAATGAGCACATATACTTCCCCCAAATGCAGGAGGAGTTGGCCAGCAATATGCATCTCTTCCACCGTGTGGCAGAATACATGGAGGTACTGGGTGCAATAGACTGCACGCACATACACATCAAGTCACCACTCTGTGAGCAGGGTAGGTGATACATAAACCACAGGGGACACCCCTCCATCAACTGCTAGGTCATGTGCAATGCCCAGGGCATTATCATGGATGTGTGTGCTGGCAGCCCTAGAAGCTATCACGGCTCCCACATCTGGCATGCCTCACAGCTGTATCAGGTATTTTCCAGGGGGAACATCCCATATGGCCACCTGGTGGGGGATGCTGGCTATGCACTGGAACCGTGGATGATGACTCCCATCAGAAATGCACACACACCCATGCATGAATGCCATAATGAGGCACACGCACAAACCAGAATCATCAAAGAGCATGTGTTTGGAATGCTGAAATCACAGTTTCGTTGCTTGGACATATCTGGTGGAGCCTTGCAGTACTCTCCAGGCATGTGTGCCCACATCCTTATAGTATGTGCCATGCTACACAATATGATCTTGTTTAAACAGCTGCAGCAGGGACAGAACGGTGAAGGCCCTCACAGCCCACCACCATTGCCAAGGGCCCCACAGGCACAGGGGGACTCACACCATGAACACCCTGAGCCCGTCCCAGTAGGGAGATGGAGGCATGCCCAGTATGCCCATGCCTTGGCAAAGAGGGAACATATAGCACATACACTGACAGTGTAGTCCCCTATGGACTGGCACACTTCTCCACCTACACACACACAGTAAACATGGATGGCACACACACAAGACCACCTGTAAATTGTCATGTATAGGTGGTCTACTGTGTGCATCCTACATAGGCAGCCTTCAGCTATTGCACGCACAACTGCTATTGGCACAAGGTAAGTCAACACCTGAACAGTAAATTAAGCTATCAGCATGTGCTGATACTGTATGTATAGGTTCATAGATACATAGGTAGGTACTTGGCTAACTGCCCAAGGCCATTCATAAGCCTAGCCAAAATGTGTCAGCTGTCACCACCCCATTGATAAACTAACTGTCCCTCTGTGGAGCAGAGCCAATTGTGGGATCCCTGGGGTGTATCCACTGTTGCCCATCCACTCTGCAAGGTTTCCCTGGAGTGTTAGTGAGGGGCTCCATATAATGTAATCAGGGATGTAGTTCCAAAGCATGGGGAGTACCTGTGACAGGAATTTGTCACTACAGCATCTTCCAGTTATGGTTGTGGCAAGGTGTAGCTCATTACAATGTGTGGCTCACTGTGAAATGGATTCCCATAGGTGGAGCATATCCATTAAGCCTGACTTGGACATGGCTTTGTTGGCCAGCAAAGATCATCTCTGAGTAAATAAGATGCCACTGAGTAATGCAAGAGTTTATTCAGTCTGGCAGCATAGGACATATGTCTGAGGCCAGTAATCCTCTTGGCGAGGTATGTTCGTGGACCCTCCAGCTGTTGGATGTGTCTTCTGAGGTACATCCCAAATGGGTTATCATACTCGATGATGGGATTGATGACTGACGAGTAAAGGGGCATAATAATCTCAGTATGTCTAGATGCGAACCCTTAAGTAATCAGATGGCCTACATAGAAGGATGTCCTAAGTACTTTGGAGATATGATTGTCAAAGTACAGATCACTATCTAATGTATTCCCCACATACCCATTACCTCATCTGTATTAAAGTGGCTGCCACTTGTGTTAATATGTGGATGTTTAATTTTCCCAACATGGAATGACCATGCAGTTTGTGGCCTGGCCATGACTTTGACACCCTGTGTTGGTTTATGTGAGGCCCCTTGAAGGATGTCTGTGATAGCTGGACTGTCAATTATGGCTCCCAGTTTGCAGTAATCGCCAAACACGGTCTCCTGTAGTCCACCTGTGTTTGCCTGTACCTCTAAGAAGTATATGGCAAACAGTAGGGGTCCCAGGACTGAGTCCTATGGGACAACAGTTGTGACTGGTGAAGAGTTGAAGAGTTGGACCTGGAGGCTGCTAGGCTTAACATGTGGGTTCTGTGTGTAAGCCTGTTGGCAACCCATCCTGTGATGTTCATAGGTTCATAGATTAGTACTAAGCTAACTGCCCTTGTGAGCCATTTTTAAGCCTAGCCAATTATCCCTTGTGAGACTCAAACCCTGCACCTTGTGTTTGTAAGGCAAACACCTTAACCATTAGGCCACCCTCCAAACCCACATGTATGGGTGTATGTACTGGCTGGTGAGTTTATAAATAATTCCAAGAACAACGACAGTTGAGTTGAAATACCTTTATAACCAAGACAACAAAGCTTTCAGGTTCAAAAACCCTTTCTCAATGTTTACAACAGGTACAATAAAACACCCACTTTTATACACAATAAAAATAGATCATATGACCTGCAGCCACCATCACATGACCATAAGATTTAAAAACATATAAAAATTTTTTTCGAAATGCTCTATATGCAATAATAGTTATAATAACATCAAACTATGTAGATTATGACTACACAGATATATGTATAAATTTTACATAGAACAACATGTACATAGACTACTTATAACCTAATACAAAAATAATTTAACATGATGCTAAATATAAAAAGCATACACAATATAAAAGAAAAAAATATATAATGAATATGTGCTTTGCATAAAATCAAAATTACTTTAATCTTGTTTGCTGTATTCTCTGCAATATAGGTTTTAATGATACTGATGCATTTAGGCCAGGGGTACGTCAGCTGACAATCTGATTATCCATTCATATTCCCTTAGATCTAAACGGTTGGATAAGTCCCCTCCCCTGGGTGATGCATAGATACAGTCTATAACCTGAAATTTAAAGTGATGTGAATTACCCCTACATGCAATATGCTTGAACAACGCATTGTTCTCATTAGAAAGCCTAATGCTTGACTAATGTTCCTTTATTCGTTCTTTAAGCTTTCTAGTGGTTTTACCCACATAGAAACATGGACAAATTTGGCATGTAGCTATATACACAACACTGCTGGTTGCACAGGTGGCATATCCAAAGAATTTATATTCTCTTCCTGTCGTAGGATGTTTAAAAGTGTCCACTTTATTAGTGTCACTACTTTTAAGTAAGTCATTGCAACAACTACAGTTGTAACAAGCAAATGTGCCATGTTTTGCTGTTATTGTCATCTTAGGTTTCAAATAATTGAAGTCCTTATAACCAAGCATACTTTTTAATGTTCGCATATTTTTATAACTAAAGTAGGGTTTTTCACCAACTACTAGTTTTATATCCTCCTGTGCCATTAATACCTTCCAGTATTTATATATTATTTTGTTAATGTTGTCTGTCAATAGGTTAAAAGATGTTATGAATCTCAATCTATTGTTACTCAACGTAGGCATATTGTCGATTTCATGTGCCTTTGGAAATTTATTAAAAATAGGTTCATATAGTCCTTCCCTATTAGATATAATATGTTCTTTCATATTTTCTAATAAATTCATGGGATATCCACTAACCCTAAGTTCTTCCTGGGTTTCATTTAACTGCTTTATGAACATATCGTAATCTGAATTTAACCTACTAATTCTGGCCATTTGTGCCTTGACTATGCCTCTAAAGACATGGGGTGCATGCATGCTACCTGCATGCAAGTACCTACCCGATGCTACCTCTTTCTTAAAAACAGATGTATTAATGTCATTATGATGTTTGTTAATTGCCACATCTAGAAAATTTATACATGTTTGAGATGTTTCCATTTTAAAATTTAAGTAAGTAGTAGTATTATTCAAAAGTGTGACATACTCCATTAAATCATTACGGCTTCCTTTCCAGAGAAGAAAACAATCATCTACAAACCTTTGGTAATATATCACATTTTCATTCACATACTGCTCACCTACACATATATTCACCATTTCCCATTGATGTAAAACAAGATTGGCGTACGTATTCGCTACAGGCGTGCCCATTGCCACGCCTGTTTGTTGCAGGTATATATTATTATCGAACATAAATATATTATTTTTTAGAACCAGATCTAATAACATACAGATATTTTCTGTATGTCTGGTTGTATACCCAGAGTTTTGTGTTAGAAATTCTCTGATAGAGTCTACCCCAAGGTCATGCGGAATAACTGTGAAAAGCGATGTAATGTCCATAGTCACCATATAAATATCATCAATGTCATAATTTTTAGATTTTAAATCTATGTAACATAGTTTCAATTTTTCAAGAAAATCTGTTGTATCCTTAAGTACTGTTTTACACATTGATAATAAAGGTTGTAACTGCTTCTGTAAATACAATGATATTGGCTCCGTAATCCAGCCATTGCCGGATACTATCGGCCTCATTGGCGGTTTATCTATGGACTTGTGCACCTTGGGGACACCGTATAGTTGCGGTATTATAGGACAAGTTACCGTGAAAAAGTGAAACAAATCTAATGATATGTCTCCTGATAATTGTAATTCATAAATACACATATTCACGTAACTTATACATTTCTTGACATCTATCTGTGTTATTTGTTTAAATGCTGTTGGATCTTCTAACAATAATAATACTGACTGTCTATATTTACACTCATCCATAATGACTATTGCTCCACCTTTGTCAGCCCCCTTAACAATGATGTTACAATTATCCCTCAGTTCTTTAAGTCCCAAATGTTCAAGATATGTGATGTTATATGAAACATTAAACATTTTACTAGCATACAGTTTTCTGATATCATGTTCACATAAGTTATAAAAGGCAGTCAAAACAGGTGGATAACTAGGTATAAACGTGCTCCTTCTCTTGCACATATTAGTATTATAGTCATTAGTTTTAAATATTAATTTCAAAGCTATAGATCTAATAAAGAGATTCAAGTCAGTTAATACATTGACCATATCTTCCATTCTGGTAGGTATAAAACCTAGGCCTTTAGTTAACAATGTTATATGTTCTTTACTTAACGTAATTGTTGAAAGGTTGATAATACCTGCCATTATCTTCTGGCTATCTTGTACTGTTTTTGCGGACTGCTATTTTTCCTTTTAGAGGCCGCCTGCATGTTATTGTTCCTCGTGAAGGTTCTACCCCTTGATACCGATCTAGTACCGACGTTATTATCCCTTTCTTTAATGCGCTCTGCGCTTTGTAATTGAAAGGGCTTACTGAAAAAGCTCTTAATGTTCTGCTGCGTACCCGGTAGAGTCAGTTTTATTTGTTCTTTATCCTTTCCCATTATAGGAGTATCTTCCGTACTACTTTGTAGGCTTATCGCCCCCTCGTCGAGTACTGATGACGCACGCCGCCTCACAGACGTGCCGACCTCATTCGGAGTACTATTAGCTTCGTTCAGTGATGAATTTAAAGCCACAGGTACTAACTCTGGAAAGTTATCAAGGGAATCCAGAGGTGCATTAGGTAACACATGTTTACCGTTCACTTTACCATTAAATTGTGCTTCATTAGATATTAATTCAGAGGACCCATCTCTATTAGGTTTAATGCTCATAGGTGCTTCACGCTTTGGCCAAGAAAAAATATTACCCATTTGGTAATCAGATATGTCTCTTAATAATTTCCTTTTCTTCACGACCTCCAAGCGGTCAATAATATGATCTATCCATCATAGAGTTATATACAGATTGGACATTTGCAAAGCCCGGTATGGCCAGGATTTCTTCTTCTTTCAGCAAAATCTCTGCCTTCAGTTCGTTCTCAATGTCTATGAAAAAATTGTTCATTAACAGCATATATTCCTTACTGAGTTTCAAATTCAGGGTCTGCCATTGTTTTAACAGCTCGGGTAAGTATTTCCGTGAAGGCATCTTAGTGATTCTTAGCCCTCGAGGGCTATGCCTTGTTGCATATATGCATCAAAGCTATAGCTGCCATTGCAGGCAGCTTGTATCCGCTCTAGTGCCTGTATCTGGCGCTCAAAGTCCAATATATTTATGCTAGAAGATTCACTCTCTTGACATTGCTGGTAGCGTACCAGGCATTAGATTCAACAGCGATTAACTTCCTTTTCAAACAGTAGTTTAAGTCGATTCTGATGTTCCATATCTGGCTGCAGTAAGATAAGTGGAACCCAACTTCAGTGCAGAATGAAATACGTTGAAGCAAAGCACTGGAACAAAACAATAAGTCCAAGAACAACGACAGTTGAGTTGAAATACAAGACAACAAAGCTTTCAGGTTCAAAACCCTTTCTCAATTTTTACAACAGGTACAATAAAACACCACTTTTATACACAATGAAAATAGATCATATGACCTGCAGCCACCATCACATGACCATAAGATTTAAAAACATATATGTTTTTAAATCTTATGGTCATGTGATGGTGGCTGCAGGTCATATGATCTATTTTTATTGTGTATAAAAGTGGGTGTTTTATTGTACCTGTTGTAAACATTGAGAAAGGGTTTTTGAACCTGAAAGCTTTGTTGTCTTGGTTATAAAGGTATTTCAACTCAACTGTCGTTTTTGGATTTATTGCTTTGTTCCAGTGCTTTGCTTCAACGTATTTCATTCTGCACTGAAGTTGGGTTCCACTTATCTTACTGCAGCCAGATATGGAACATCAGAATCGACTTAAACTACTGTTTGAAAAGGAAGTTAATCCGCTGTTGAATCTAATGCCTGGTACGCTACCAGCAATGTCTAAAGAGAGTGAATCTTCTAGCATAAATATATTGGACTTTGAGCGCCAGATACAGGCACTAGAGCGGAAAGTAAGTACATACAAGCGTCTGCAATGGCAGCGCTATAGCTTTGATGCATATATGCAACAAGGCATAGCCCCTCGAGGGCTAAGAATCACTAAGATGCCTTCGTACGGAAATACTTACCCGGAGCTGTTAAAACAATGGCAGACCCTGAATTTGAAACTCAGTAAGGAATATATGCTGTTAATGAACAATTTTTTCATAGACATTGAGAACGAACTGAAGGCAGAGATTTTGCTGAAAGAAGAAGAAATCCTGGCCATACCGGGCTTTGCAAATGTCCAATCTGTATATAACTCTATGATGGATAGATCACATTGACACCGCTTGGAGGTCGTGAAGAAAAGGAAATTATTAAGAGACATATCTGATTACCAAATGGGTAATATTTTTTCTTGGCCAAAGCGTGAAGCACCTATGAGCATTAAACCTAATAGAGATGGGTCCTCTGAATTAATATCTAATGAAGCACAATTTAATGGTAAAGTGAACGGTAAACATGTGTTACCTAATGCACCTCTGGATTCCCTTGATAACTTTCCAGAGTTAGTACCTGTGGCTTTAAATTCATCACTGAACGAAGCTAATAGTACTCCGAATGAGGTCGGCACGTCTGTGAGGCGTCAAGGCCATCAGTACTGATGAGGCGATAAGCCTACAAAGTAGTACGGAAGATACTCCTATAATGGGAAAGGATAAAGAACAAATAAAACTGACTCTACCGGGTACGCAGCAGAACATTAAGAGCTTTTCAGTAAGCCTTTCACTAAAGCGCAGAGCGCTAAAGAAAGGGATAATAACGCCGGTACTAGATCGGTATCAAGGGGTAGAACCTTCCAGGAACAATAACATGCAGGCCTCTAAAAGGAAAAATAGCAGTCCGCAAAAACAGTACAAGATAGCCAGAAGATAATGGCAGGTATTATCAACCTTTCAACAATTACGTTAAGTAAAGAACATATAACATTGTTAACTAAAGGCCTAGGTTTTATACCTACCAGAATGGAAGATATGGTCAATGTATTAACTGACTTGAATCTCTTTATTAGATCTATAGCTTTGAAATTAATATTTAAAACTAATGACTATAATACTAATATGTGCAAGAGAAGGAGCACGTTTATACCTAGTTATCCACCTGTTTTGACTGCCTTTTATAACTTATGTGAACATGATATCAGAAAACTGTATGCTAGTAAAATGTTTAATGTTTCATATAACATCACATATCTTGAACATTTGGGACTTAAAGAACTGAGGGATAATTGTAACATCATTGTTAAGGGGGCTGACAAAGGTGGAGCAATAGTCATTATGGATGAGTGTAAATATAGACAGTCAGTATTATTATTGTTAGAAGATCCAACAGCATTTAAACAAATAACACAGATAGATGTCAAGAAATGTATAAGTTACGTGAATATGTGTATTTATGAATTACAATTATCAGGAGACATATCATTAGATTTGTTTCACTTTTTCACGGTAACTTGTCCTATAATACCGCAACTATACGGTGTCCCCAAGGTGCACAAGTCCATAGATAAACCGCCAATGAGGCCGATAGTATCCGGCAATGGCTGGATTACGGAGCCAATATCATTGTATTTACAGAAGCAGTTACAACCTTTATTATCAATGTAAAACAGTACTTAAGGATACAACAGATTTTCTTGAAAAATTGAAACTATGTTACATAGATTTAAAATCTAAAAATTATGACATCGATGATATTTATATGGTGACTATGGACATTACATCGCCACAGTTATTCAAGATGACCTTGGGGTAGACTCTATCAGAGAATTTCTAACACAAAACTCTGGTATACAACCAGACATACAGAAAATATCTGTATGTTATTAGATCTGGTTCTAAAAATAATATATTTATGTTCGATAATAATATATACAGTAACAAACAGGCGTGGCAATGGGCACGCCTGTAGCTAATACACGCCAATCTTGTTTTACATCAATGGGAAATGGTGAATATATGTAGGTGAGCAGTATGTGAATGAAAATGTGATATATTACCAAAGGTTTGTAGATGATTGTTTTCTTCTGGAAAGGAAGCCGTAATGATTTAATGGAGTATGTCACACTTTGAATAATACTACTACTTACTTAAATTTTAAAATGGAAACATCTCAAACATGTATAAATTTTCTAGATGTGGCAATTAACAAACATCATAATGACATTAATACATCTGTTTTTAAGAAAAAGGTAGCATCGGGTAGGTACTTGCATGCAGGTAGCATGCATGCACCCCATGTCTTTAGAGGCATAGTCAAGGCACAAATGGCCAGAATTAGTAGGTTAAATTCAGATTACGATATGTTCATAAAGCAGTTAAATGAAACCCAGGAAGAACTTAGGGTTAGTGGATATCCCATGAATTTATTAGAAAATATGAAAGAACATATTATATCTAATAGGGAAGGACTATATGAACCTATTTTTAATAAATTTCCAAAGGCACATGAAATCGACAATATGCCTACGTTGAGTAACAATAGATTGAGATTCATAACATCTTTTAACCTATTGACAGACAACATTAACAAAATAATATATAAATACTGGAAGGTATTAATGGCACAGGAGGATATAAAACTAGTAGTTGGTGAAAAACCCTACTTTAGTTATAAAAATATGCTAACATTAAAAGTATGCTTGGTTATAAGGACTTCAATTATTTGAAACCTAAGATGACAATAACAGCAAAACATGGCACATTTGCTTGTTACAACTGTAGTTGTTGCAATGACTTACTTAAAAGTAGTGACACTAATAAAGTGGACACTTTTAAACATCCTACGACAGGAAGAGAATATAAATTCTTTGGATATGCCACCTGTGCAACCAGCAGTGTTGTGTATATAGCTACATGCCAAATTTGTCCATGTTTCTATGTGGGTAAAACCACTAGAAAGCTTAAAGAACGAATAACGGAACATAAGTCAAGCATTAGGCTTTCTAATGAGAACAATGCGTTGTTCAAGCATATTGCATGTAGGGGTAATTCACATCACTTTAAATTTCAGGTTATAGACTGTATCTATGCATCACCCAGGGGAGGGGACTTATCCAACCGTTTAGATCTAAGGGAATATGAATGGATAATCAGATTGTCAGCTGACGTACCCCCTGGCCTAAATGCATCAGTATCATTAAAACCTATATTGCAGAGAATACAGCAAACAAGATTAAAGTAATTTTGATTTTATGCAAAGCACATATTCATTATATATTTTTTTCTTTTATATTGTGTATGCTTTTTATATTTAGCATCATGTTAAATTATTTTTGTATTAGGTTATAAGTAGTCTATGTACATGTTGTTCTATGTAAAATTTATACATATATCTGTGTAGTCATAATCTACATAGTTTGATGTTATTATAACTATTATTGCATATAGAGCATTTCGAAAAAAATTTTTATATGTTTTTAAATCTTATGGTCATGTGATGGTGGCTGCAGGTCATATGATCTATTTTTATTGTGTATAAAAGTGGGTGTTTTATTGTACCTGTTGTAAACATTGAGAAAGGGTTTTTGAACCTGAAAGCTTTGTTGTCTTGGTTATAAAGGTATTTCAACTCAACTGTCGTTGTTCTTGGACTTATTGTTTTGTTCCAGTGCTTTGCTTCAGAGTTTATAAATAATACCTGAGTGGGAAATGGTTTCAAAATCCTTGGCGAGGTCCAGGTAGCATGTGTGAATTACCACACCCCTCACTTAAAGTCTAGGTGACTGTAAGACATCAAACAGGTTCAGTGGCATGATCAACACTCAATCAAGCTGACCTGGGTTGGGTCGAGTGTCTGGATATTCCCAATGTCTCTGTTAATGAGTTCCATGATGATGCACTCCATAGCCTTGCAGACCAGGCTAGTCAGGCTTATAGGGCAATAGTTCCTGGGGCCATTGTGGTGCCACCTTTGTGGAGTGAGATAACTGTTGCTGTGCGCCACTCTGTGATTATGTAGCCTGTAGAGAGGCTGGGTTTATTCAGTGTGTTTAGATGAGATGTTAGTTCATTTGGAGCTCTTGTAAGTCACAACCTGGGACACTGTCTGGTCCCATTGAGGTTGTTTGTGGCTTTGGATAGGGTTGTTTTACCTGTGTGTCAGTGATTGCCAGGGCCATACATTCTTCTGGTATGGTTATGGGCCATTTAGGGGTTGAGAGGGGTGTGAAGTTTGCACTGAACCTGTCAGTCGGTTCAGTGTATTTTGTGCCAGTCTGCACCAACTCAGAGAAGATCTGAGAGTTCCCACTTAGGTTCTTGACATAGCTGAAGAATGCTTTGTGGTTATCTGTAGGGTCCTTGGGAAATTGTCTTTTGAAGCTAGCCTTGAATAATTTCATGAGGGATCATAGTTTCTTGTTGATACTGATCAGGGATGTCTGTCCTAGGGATTTCACTCTTATCTGTACTAGTTTCCTCCTTCTATTGTAGAGCCTGTTTATGGCAGGGGTCCACCAGACTGGTTTCCTTTTCTTGGAGAAGTGAGTCTAGGTTTGACTTGGGATAGCATGATCCATGCATTCCTGCAGATGATCATGGAGTGCCTTTGTATAGGTTTCAGCATCTAGGACAGCATTGTCCATTGGCGTGGGGGCTGTGAACCTTTCCACTTCAGGCTTAAGCAACGTGAAGTCTGCTTTGGAAAACACTTTCACTGTGGTTTCCTTATTTGGGATTGTGGGCAGAATGTGAATATCCAGAGTGATTAGTCTATGGTCTGATCTAACCAGCGAGGGGTTGACGTCAGGTGTGGAACACCGGTCGCCCATGTTGGTGATGACCAGGTGCAATATGTTGTTCCCTCTGGTGGGGGTGTAGACCAGTTGTTCCAGGGAATTTGAGGTTAGAAATTCTAGGAAGCGGTGGGCAAGGGAGTTAGTACCTGAGTAGTTCTCCCAGTTAATGTTTGGGTAGTTGAAATCACCCAGTATTAGGGTGTTTGGTAGGACCTGCATATTTCCCAGTGTCTCCAGAAATGCAGAATGTGGGTCCTGGGTCATGGTGGGTGATCTGTTGCAAGCTACAATTTGGATTGCAGTTTTGCCCATTGTCAGTTGCACTTGGATGAACTCTGATGCATCGTGCTGCGCCACTAACCTGGAGGTGTGAGTATCCTTGATGAATATGGATACACCCAGCCTTTTGTGTTCCTTTCTGGGTTCTTGGATGAAAGGTGTGGTATGAGTTATAGCCTGGTAATGCTGGGGTGCTCTCTGGAGCCTTAAACCAGGTTTCTGTTACTGCACAGATATCGATGTTCTCCATACTGAGGAGTGCCTTGAGTGTATGCATTTTGAGGTTTAGACGTCTGGTGTTGAGTAGCAATACCCTCAGTTTCTGGTTACTTGTGCTATTTATGGTGGTGGGTTTGTCCCATGAGCCTTGCCTAAAAGTCCACCTTGCCTAATATCCACCTCTCTACTACTGTTTGCAAGCAATGACAGCTGTGCATGTGTACATGTTCTGCAAATGTGTAATGACCCTTGTTACAGAGCTGTGCCAAATGGCTATGTGCACACCTACATAGAGTGGATATTGACAGTAGAGACACATTGGTTGAACATTTTGATTTGTGTAGCCTAACCTCTCATTGCCAGATTAACAGCTGCTTGGAAATATGTTGACAGTACTGGTAATGAAACAGGGTGCATATCATCTTAAACTCCAGTGTAACATCTGCAGTAGGAGTGTAAGATGTAGGAAACTGCTGCCCATGTGTAATAGCTGCTTCACAGGTGATGGCGTACACTATCTGATTATATCCTGACCATGTCGATAGTGGCAGCAGAGTCTATTGATATTTGACTCTGTGTGGGGAGTGGGTATCTGTGCCCAACAGAGCTCAGGGTTCTGCTGGGTATATGAGTATATACCCAGAGAAGGATACAGCCCTGTTCACACTTGCATCATCTCTAATCAACTATCAGGATGTGATGTGGCCCTCAGAGGGGGATTGCTACTAAAGGTAGCTACCATGTTCCTGTAATAGTTAGTGTTGCCACGTCCATACCACAAATATTTACATGAGAGCATCACTGTCTAAAACATCTTCATAAGCAGTAAGTATACTAAATACAGTATGTGGTACTTGTAGTACTGAATGCTCATACAGGCATGTCCACTAGTCAGCTACTGGTGTTTACTAATGTCAGGTTTGTGTATGTGGCCATTCTGGGGGAATGCAATCTCTATGCCATGTACACTGCAAAACCCACCTAACACCACACCCCACACATTGTCTGGGATGCAGCTACAGGGGTGAGCTTGGAGGCAGTCCATTCTACACCCATGACTGGACTAGACAGTCAAGAGGTGTAGGTTAACACATGCATCTCATCACCACAACCAACACAGTAAGGACACACACACATGCCACCAGATTTCACACACATCCACAGAGGCTTATAAGTATCTGGCCAAGTAAGAGGCCTCCCAGGTTGGAATAGACAGACAACAGAATACAAAGACTGTATGACATAGTTTGCATAATTGTGCCACACCTCAGAACACGAGGCCGGAAACATGGCCAACAGTACTCATTTGTGAATGCAAACCCTAGCACTATGCTACACACCAAGCTATATGCGGGCAAACATACTGTCAACTGCCTGTCTACTATGATTAGCCACATACCCATGCACTCAGACCACCTTTAGAACTATACACATGTCTCTAGCATATTCTATGTTGTTGTGTAGGACCGGTGATACAGTAGCCTGGACTGCATGGAAACACATTTAGGAACTGTCAGGTCTTGTAGCCCATGCAGGTATGTCCCAATCCTAGGTAGCATTCTTCCATTGGTCAGAATGATGCAGCAGTACAGGGGCAAGAATTGTATTGCATAATCATGAAATGTACTGGTATAATTCAAAGAGTGTCCAGCATCTCCCTGCCTGGGATAACATGGTTGACAGACCATGATGCTTTGTCAGACAGGGCCTGCACCTGTCACCCCGGAGAATCTGGATAATGGCAATGGCCCATGCTTCCCCTATAGTGCCCTCATCATGCCAGGTTTAAGTGAAAGTACACTGGTGCAACAGGGACAGCCAAGAAATAAATGTGGGTCTTGCTACTCAATGATACAAATCAGGTACTCAATATGGACTCACGGCAATCTGAAACATGGAGAACATATCTATGCAGTGATTAAGATATGGTTCAATGCTTTGGAGAGCACCCATGCATGACCATGTTATAACACATACCTCACCTCTTGGCCATCATCCTTTATTGGGACACATGGGCCACAGGTGTGTCCAACTTCCTGAGGGATATGTACACCCCCATGCTAGTTGCACTTGCACAACATAAGATGCATTATGCTGAGCAACTACCTTTGTGCCAAAGTGTAATCCAAAATGCATCTTGTGACAGATAATCTACCATGCCTCATAATTCCCAACTGTCATTGTACTGTAATGGGGAATACCAGTTTTGAGACAGGAAACCATAATCGTGGCCTCTCAGCTATCCCATTATGAACTGGGAAGACTCATCATGTACCAACACATGTGCTCAATGCATGTTGGAGTTCATCAACACCAATGACCTGGATCACCATAGTCACACCAACAGGTCTAACAGTATGCCACACATGGTCACTCTTCAAAGCCAATGTTATGCTCCTTAAGAGCGAAGTGGTGACTGTCATGGCACCCATGCAGATGTACAATGCATGTGCAAATGCTGGGTCCTACACAAATGGACTTTAGGCACTCACATATCTGCAGTGATCATGCCATTGAAACAGAAACAGGATTCAAACAACACAAACATGAAGGCAAACCGGTGGTACCCTGCCTTAAACTGTACCACAGAAGGCAGTAACTGTTGCAAGAGTCAATACACATGAGTGGAAGTTGATCCATGGTCAGCCTCAGTAAGATGCAGATACACCATATAATGCCACACAAAGCTACTGTGAAACTAATCATCCACATAGTATGAGGCCAAAGACAGAGGATTCAATAGCTGTGTCATGAAACATAATGGTAACAACAAGACCTGCTGTGCTTCACAGCACTATGGCATGAGAAGTACTGCACCTACAGAAATAGCACCTGTTCATCCAGATAGATAACATAAACACACTGCCCCCCCCCCCCAACAGGTACACATTCATATATCCATGTACACTACAGAGACCCTGTAATAACAACTATGCAGGTACAAGCTGCACTCTCTAATGCCATACATACAGGCTGCATGGGACCTGTCCACATCCCAGGTTGTATCCTACACAAATGTCAAAACAATCTGCTCCCCACATAAACATCATGTACAATCATAGCTTCATGTCAGGCTGTGTAGACACTGAATGGTGCACAGCAACAGTCATCTGTTAATACTGTCAATATCCGAGGGACCCTGGTATGTGTACGGCTGACCTGGTTACAAACAGTAGTATCATTGCATTTCATAACACATAATGCAACTGTGTCAGTACATGGGTACTCTGCACAGATGTAGGGCTAGGTACAGTCCACCAGTCAAAGGTTACTTGGTGTTGTACCATTACATGTCATACCACATGTATGGATGTGTGTTGGTGGTCTGAGGACATGGTGGTGTCTGAGGATTACATCCTAGAATGCAGCTTTTGACACTGTGACCTGCACCTGGCTCATTTGTGATGACTTATGTTAGAGTACTGGTCTGTACATGTGAGTATCCATTATGAACGTGGGGACACCACCATCTGGAGTTGTCCATACCAGTGTTATGGCCCACATGTCTGGTCTGAGTTATATGGTGGTAGTGCTACTGTGCACTACAGAGCCTTCAGCCAGGTGTTCCTTACTGCACATATGTCAGTATTCCCCATTGTAGGTTCAACAGTGAGCAGCTGTGATTACGACAACAACACAACTAGCACTGGTTAGCATAAGCATACAATGCAATTGTCTTCTAGGTTTCAGGGTGTTATCCTGTGTTTAGGACATTTGCCTTGAAATGGCACTATATGGGCAAATGCGACCTAGGTATTATCACCACTCCCTTGAATCATGGATGCATGTGACCTGTGACAAAGGCTTGTCTTTTGTCAGTCATGTCATCCCAGAATGACAGACACTGGACAACCTCGTAATTACAGCAGGACATTGGCTCATTGTTTTGGTCAAGCAGTTGCCATACCTAGCATGACATCACTGCGAGAGGTAGTATTGTGCTTGGTATAGACTGATACATCTAAGGTGATGGACAGCAGCAGATGTTGTGTAGATGACCAGTGTCAGATATATGTAGTGCAGCGTTCCTTCTAACAATGACAACTACTAACACCAGAGTCCATTACAACATGTTCTGTACGTCTAACTGTATGAGCATGGCCACTGTGGCCTTCCGTGTTTAGAATCAGAGTGCATCCCAGATAGCCCTGTGCTACTAAGTGTATGAGCATGCCCATATAACTTTGTGTAGTTGGACTCATAGTGCATTCAAAACAGCCCTGTGCTACTAAGTGTGTGAGCATGCCCACTGACACCTTGTGTAAGTTATGTGTTTCTATGTGTATGAGCATGGCCATTGTAACCCTGTATAGTGATAGTAGTCGTCCATTCCACAGATGGGCATACTCCTGTTCAGGATGGACTCCTACATTAAATACACAGGTTCACAGCTATGTACATCTTAACTGTCAGTATCCCTGTTGATGTTCACAATCCTAGAAGGTCATGATGACTGCCTTGGAATGTGTAATCTCTGTGGCGTGACTCATAACTGCATAGTACTGTAATAGTGATCTGTAGATAGACAGGTGTTCTGATCCCACCACTGGTGTGTGTGTGTCCATCTGTCTGAGGGCAGAACAATCCTATTTAGAGTACTCACACTCCGTACAATTCCTATACTCAACTTTGGCAAGGCTGATGATGTCACCGACTTAGGAATACACCTCTGGGATTGCTGTGACCCAGTAATCTCAGTAACACATTCTGTAACTGCGTAATGCTGTAGTGTGATAAAGTAGTTAGGTCGGTGTTCTAATCCCAGACATGCCAATTGTGTGTGTGTGTGTGTGTGTGTGTGTGTGTGTGTATGCCCATCTGCCTGAGAACAGAACAATCCATTTTAGAGTACTGACACTTCATACAATTCCTATACTCAACTTTGGCAAGGCTGAAAATGTCACCCACCTAGGAATACACCTCTGGGATTGCTGTGACCCAGTAATCTTGGTAGCACATCTGTAACTGCGTAATGCTGTAGTGTGTTAAAGTAGTTAGGTAGGTGTCCTATTCCAAGGCATAGCAGGTGTGTGTTTGTCAGTCGTATCCTATGTGTTGGTAGCTGTGAGTGTCTAGGAGTGTGTTTTGTAGTTTCCCTATATCGTGGTCATATATGTCACAATCAGCCAAGAGACTGGGTTGGCAAGACTTACCCATACATTTGGCAATAGGCCTGGTGAGTAAAGTCAGCAACCCTAATATTACCCAGAATACAGTCTGAGCCCATGTGTCGGACAGAAACACACTTGCCGTGGGATTAACACCAGTACATAATACAGGAACTGCTGGTGTTTACCTTTTCATTCTTTTCTAATGCTTTGATGTCATGAGGTTTGTTCTTGGGATATATAATCTATATCTATGTATGAGTGTGTGTGTGTGTGTGTGTGTGTGTGTGTGTGTGTGTGTGTGTGTGTGTGTGGGTGTGTGTGGGTGTGTGTGTGTGTGTGTATATATATATATATATATATATATATATATATATATATATATATATATATATATATATATATATATATATATATATATATATATAGATATATATATATATATATATATATAGATAAAGACATTAACACACATACATCTACATTATGGAATACATGTCCTATACTGTGCTGGATGATATGTTCGTGATAACATCCTATGTCTGTATATCTGCCATGGCTTAGTGGTAAAGCATGTCTGCTGTGGTGTGCAGGGTCCTGGTTTCGAGCCTTGCAGAGGCTAGTTATTTTGTTGCTGGGCAGAACAAGGGCCATTGGATATGGAGTGAGTAAGGCACTTTTAAGCAGTTGTGAGCGGGTGTGTGCGGATTTGCGCAACCGTAAGCAGTGGTTAGTTTAGGGGAGGCTCAGTATGGGACATGTACTATGAATTAGCAGGCAATCCTATGCAAATGAGGTGAAGGATAGTGAATCCCAGTTTTCCCCAGGGTGTGAGGCAGGTCCCAAGAGTGTAAGAGTATAGATAGCCGGGTGCAAGGCTTGGATATAGGTGACATCATGGGGGGGGGGGTGTCAGGCATATTGTAAGTGGACTGGAGCTCTGTGGCCTGGGATTGCTCCCAGCTTAGCATGGCTAAGCTAGGGGTGTGTCTAAACCTGCCTAGGGAAATTGGAAGGCAAAACAGCAGTAGGAAAGTAATCAAGGAGAACTAGCTGAGCTGACAGGTGAAATGTATCAGGATCAGCCAATTACAGAGGCAGCAGACCAGCCCAGCCCAGAACACTACTATAAACTAAGCAAACACCTTCCCCTCTGGTTTTTCCACACTCTACATCACCGGTGTATACAAGCGGGGAAATTCTAACAAACAAACCTACAAAAAGAGAAGGGCTGCAGCAGGCAACATAGAACAACATGTGCAAGAGGCTGAGGGTGGTGAGGATGTGAATGCTGCCGAACAACCCACAGTGAGGAGACAGAGAAGAGTGTACAAACTCAGGGTAACCTACCAGGGGCTACATGAGCTGGAGATATGGAGCGCTATAGGGTGGACAGAGACCTCCTACAGCAAATTGTTGAGCTGTGCCGGCCACGCCTGACACATCAAACTGGCCGAGGGGAACCCATCCCAGTGAATACCAAGGTATGTGTAGGTCTAGGTGTACAAGCTACAGGTACCTCCCAAAGCACAACTGGGGATATCATGGGGATCTCATAGGCATCAGCAGCCAGAGTATTCCACCAGTTCCTGGATGACATGTCAGCACATGTCAGTGAGCATGTTTATTTCCTCAACACATGTGTGGTGTTGACCAGCGATAAATATGCGTCTCTTCCACCAAATAGCAGACTACTCTGGAGTAGTGGGTGCTATAGACTGCATGCACGTATGCATCAACGCACAACCCTGGTGTGCAGGGTAGGGCGTACATCAACCGCAGGGGCATCCCCTCCATCAACTGCCAGGTCGTATGTGATGCCCAGGGCATTATAATGAATGTGTGTGCTGGCTGCCCTGGAAGTTATGATGATTCAGAAATATGGCGTCTGATGCAGCTGTACCACAGATTTGCTGATATGGACATCCCCTATGGCCACCTAGTGGGGGATGCTGGGTACCCACTGGAGCCATGACTGATGACACCCATCAGAAATGCACACATGCCTGAACAACAACGCCATAATGAGGCACACGCACAGGCCAGACATATAATAGAGCATGTGTTTGGGATGCTCAGGACACGGTTCCAGTGTCTGGACACATCCGGTGGAGCCTTGAAGTATTCACCAGTTACATGCACCCAAATTGTTAAGGTATGTGCTATGCTACACAATATGATCCTGCGGAAAGAGCTGCAGCAGGAACAGCATGGGGCAGGGCCACACAGCCCCTCACCAATGCCAAGGCCTGTACAGGCACAGAGTGACTTGGAGGGGGAACAACCTGAGCCTGACTGAGTAGGCAGAAGGAGGTGTGCCCAGTATGACCTGGCCTTGGCCAAGAGGCAACTTATAGCATATGCACTGATACAGTAGGGACCCTGGGAATGACACCTTCTCTGACTTGCACAGACAGTAAAAGGGATGCCAAACATGACACTACCTGTGCTCAACCATGTATAGGGAGTGTACTATGTGCATCCAACATAGGCAGCCCTCCAGCACCATCCTCAAGTCTGGCAAACCCTCAATGTAAGACAATCAACCTACCAATTGCCAAATGGAGTAGAATATGTTGTTACCTGTAGCTATGGTATGGATGTGAGCATGCAAGGGAATTGGGTGGCCAAATGTTAAGGCAGCAGACAGTAGACACCCATAGTGGCACCATGACATCTGTAACACATACTGGAGTCACCACAGTAGCCAGTACTACACAGGGTGACAAAACCCAGTATAGGTAATGGGCTGAGCGACATGTGTGTCCATAAGACCCACACAAGTCTCAGCCAGCAGGACAGGTGTAGACAGACACAAACAAATGCTGTATTATGGCCTCTGACTGTGCCCTATGGGTAACCCCTCCCCCAGACCCACACAGACAGACTACAGCAGGGCAGGCAGTTGGATGTAAGTTGTGACGGCTAGGAAGTCAGAAACTAATATGTTGGTAATTAAAGCTAAGATCTGTAGTACACTGGTACACCTCTAGCCAGCTCAATAGGTAAGACTACACACTGAAATGGAGTACCTGACATACCAGTACAGTCCTAGCAAATGTGTACAGATGTCAGGTGTGCCCTCCCATCCAACGTACACTTATAGCAAGAGTCAGGTGTGCCCCCCCCGCTCCTATGTAGGAATGTAGATACAGTCAGGTGCCCCCCCCCCCCGCTATGCAGACATGTAGCAACAGTCAATGCCAAATGACTGCTGGATACCCTGCAGACACAGCATGCTACCTGTCGATAAACAACACAAAGTTCAGCACCGCAGTACTATCTTGACTTGTTCCACACATGCGATACAGATGGCCATACTGGGCATGCTCACACACTTGAAGGTATGAAGGCAATGTCAGTCAACAACATACTGAAAGGTCATACTGGGCATGCTCACACACTTAAACACATGAAGGCCATGTCTGCAAACACCAGTGGTTGAGACATATCAGGCAGTTGCAGTTCTTAGTGCAGACACATGTCAGTATGCAAAACTCCTGCCTTGCACACACAGTGGATAGGAATCCAGGCATATATGTAAGGACAACACACTATAATAAGCCAAAGGTAGATAGACATGGATGTGTGGAAGAGGGTGACCATGACAAGGAGGCATCCGGGCCTGTCCCACCCAGCACACAGCCAAAGGGCCCCAAACACCTGAGGTGCAGATGTCATTTACTGCAGATACTAGCCACCAGTATCTGTCAGCATGACAGACTATGTGGGGCACGTGCCAGCTGTGCAACATGACTGTACAAGGAAGTAGTCATCTAGTAGTTGTATACATGTACCTGTGACATATGACCCCATGTGTGCCTGCATGTGGCATGTCAACCCCTACATGAATGGGTTATGGCCCATGCACGCACTGCCCTCCCCATAGCAGTATTATGACAAGCCTGCTGAGGTCATCCAGTGTGAAATACACCTTTGGGGAGCTGTAGCTCGGTAATCTCCATGGCACGTCCCATAACTGCATACTGCTGTAGTGATAAACTAGTTAGATAGTAGTTCTAACCCCAGACTTGCCAATTGTGTGTGTGATTGTGTGTGTGTCTGTCTGTCTCAGACTGTGAAGAGAGAAATGCTTTTTAGGCTACTCACAGTCCGTACAATTCATATACTTAACTTTAGCAAGGCTGATGATGTCACTCACCAAGAAATACACCTCTGGGAAAGTCGTAGCCCAGTAGTCTCTGTAGTGCATTCTATAACTGCGTATTGCTGTAGTGCGATAAAGTAGTTAGGTCAGTGTTCTAATCTCAGACTTGCCAACTGTGTGTGTGTGTCTGTCTGCCTGAGGACAGAACAATGCTTTTAGAGTACTCACACTCCATACAATTCATATACTCAACTTTGGCAGTCCTGCTGATGTCACCCACCTAGAAATACACCTCTCGGACTGCTGTAACCCAATAATCTCGGTAGTGCATTCTGTAACTGCATAATGCTGTAGTGTGTTAAAGTAGTTAGGTAGGTGTTCTATTCCGCAGCATAGCAGGTGTGTGTGTTTGTCAGTCATATCCTGTGTGTTGGTGGCTGTGAGTGTCTAGCCTGTGTTGGGGAGTGTGTTTTGTAGTTTTCCTATATAGTGGCCATATATGTCACAATCAGCTAAGTGACTGGGTTGGCGAGACATACCCATACATTTGGCAATAGGCCATCAGCAACCCTATTATTACCCAGACTACAGTCTGAACCCATTGTCAGACAGAAACACACTTGCCTTGGGATTAACACCAGTACATAATACAGGGAGTTGCAGGTGTTTTCCTTTTCATTCTTTTCTAATGCTTTGGTGTCACGAGGTTTGTCCATTATCGGGGCAACACTATAAATGCAATCATTCAGGTGTAATGCAGCTCATTAACATGCCTGTTGAGCACATGTCGGTATAAAATACTTGTGTTAATAATTAAATGTTTAACCAAGTAACTAGTCTAATTTTACACACTTTTGCCTGATAGACGTGTTAAGGTACTGCATTACAGCAGTACGGAGCGATCGCTTGAAAGTGTTGCAAGTGTTGCAGGTAAGTCACACAGACAGGAAATCAGTAATAAGGAAATACTTGTAAATAACATGACATTCCTTTCTTCTGTTAATTAGGCATGACGTGGTGATATGTACACTGCATGAAATGCCTAACATGAAGTAACTGCCTGTGCTTACAGTTTACAAAGACGTAGTCATGCTGACCAATTGTAATCAGACAGTTTTCAGTCCTCTGTGAGGCTTGTGAAATGGTGATTAAAAGACAGTGAAATTGCTATGTATATGTTTGCCATGAAGGGCTTGCAAGACACAAGTTACTAGGATTAGGCTTCAACTTGGATTAATTATGTAAAAGCCTTGTACAATAGCAACAGATGTATACATTGTAAACACAGTTATTTCCAGGCTCAGCGATGCCTTCCTAAATCCATGCCTGACACTCGTAAAAAACAAACGATCACTGTTTACTGATTGTAATCACATCCTCATGGCTTAAAGAAGCCGAGTTAGTATAATTAGAGATGTTGTGGACGGGTATTTGACAATGAAAACATTTTCTACAATGCCTGCTTTCCCTATAATGGATAGACTGCTGTAATAGTAGGCCTTTGTCTTTGTTTTTGCACTATTCTGCTTTCGGGCAAACACTTTCAATGCAGGTGCTCAGCTCCGACTCCATCCTCAGGCCATGTTGTTTGGATGTTAATGTTAACAGTTAGTGTGTAAATCAGTTAAATGGATAAAATGTAAAAACAAAATGAGAACCACTGTAACTTCTACATTTTACACACACGTTAAGACTAATACAAATACACGGTTTGACACTGGATTCTGAGGTCAGCAACTGCATTATCAGTGTTGCCCCATTAACGGAAAAGTACCACAGTGCAAACGCACTTAAACATGCTTACTAGTGCTTAGATATGTTTACTACTGCATATTTGTGCTTACACCTGCTTAATAGTAACTTATTCATTATGTCACTAACACTGAGATTGAATGACATTAATTAAACATTTCATGCAGTACTCCAGTGTACATGTATATGTTCTTATGCAGGTTGTACAGCAATATGATGTATAAATATGTTTATATACACATTACACATGGAAAATGATATGTGCTAGTGTGGGACTCGGACCGTGAATGCCTGTTCATTAGGTGAATGCTCTGACCAATACACTATTGCTGTGCTGCTTCAGTTGCATATATACCCATATACCCATGTCTCCTAGTTCCCCAAACATCCACCCCAACACTTCACTAACAGTGCAGTCATCCATTCTCCAGTTGGATTCGCGGTGTATCCACACCAGTACACATTGGCCGCTCCCTACCCCTGTAGACTCATCCCATCAGTTGACTCACTACACGTATCCTCAGGAATCCCTAAGGTTTAGTCCACCAACATTGGTGACATGAGTGACCAATAGGACACTAATCGCAAGTTTTGTGTTATCCCACATGGGACACACTTGTCTTTATGTCAAGATTAGACTCTTACTTCCTTACATATGTACTCCCGTTAACATGACACTACAATGAATGAATTAGTCTGACTATATGGTAATGTACACGTTACACATGAGAACTAATTATGTACGTGTTCGGCGTGATTCTTTTACAAATAGACCAGTTTAGTATTTGCTGTTGCAGGCAGATCACAGGGATAATTCCCTGTGTTTGACAGTCCTCACATTTGATTTATTCAGCACAGCACTGACTTCGGACATTGTACACACTTCTGCATTTTAGCAATTTCGGCCCTTCCCTCTTATGCACTACCTATTATTCTATCTACTGTTGAGGTTTATAAGGGCACATTTATGTGTTTATGTCTGCAAATGGAATGGATATGTTACAGGGAATGTACTTCTACATATAGATATATGCATGTGTGTATGCATACATACTTATAACTAACTTGCTGGCCTCCAGGAGAACCAAGCCCTCCAACCATAACAAGCCTGGATCCATAATCACATACCCATGGTTCCTCTACCCCACCCGAGTTCGACATACACACAATCCATCCATTATCCAGTTGCTTTCACAGCCATGACACACCGCTACACATTGCCCTCCCCCCAGCATTAGGGGCCCAACACGTATGTTGTCCCAACACATGTATTATCATGCTCTCCCACCATTTAGTCCTTGAACATACCTGCCCTTGCTTGTGTAATGGACGGAGATCCAAATATGCTGTCAATTTTTAGTAGTCCCACTGGGGACTACCCTCTGATTGTTTGTAAATTAGATTTAGCAGATCAACAATGTTACTCCCACTGGTAAAACCCTGCCTGTGGTGTGAGTAGCAGTGCTTTGCTCATTCATGTCCAGCTTGATATGACATATGCTGACAGCACTATATAATACTATAGTTACTGTTATTTCCCTTCTCATTCATTCTTCATATATATATATATATATATATATATATATATATATATATATATATAGATATATATATATATATATATATATATATATATATATATATGTGTGTGTGTGTGTGTGTATATATATATGTATATATATATATATATATATATATATATATATATATATATATATATATATATATATATATATATATATGTGTGTGTGTATGTATATATATATATATATATATATATATATATATATATATATATATATATATATATATATATATATTACATCTGTACATACTTATATACATTTTCTATGCTGGGCACTGCTTACACCTGTGCAAGCGCAGTCAGATTTGCTTACTGTTTGTTATATATGTTTACTGCTGCTTATTTGTGCTTACTTGTGCCTTATTCGTTATGACAGTACCACTTTGAATGGATTTGGATGAAAGTCCCATGCGATACTCAGGTTCACTTTTACATGTTATTATGTCAGTTTTACAGCAGATCGACATTCATTCTACATGGAAAATGATATGTGCTATAGCTGAACTTGAACCGTAAATGCATGTTCATTAGGTAGATGCTCTAACCACTATACTATTGGTATGCTGCTTCATTTTGATGTATACCCATGGTTCATAGTTACCCGAACACAAGCCTCAGCACTTCACTAACACAACAGTCATCCATTCTCCATTTGGAAAAAACACACCACCACTACACATGCTCCACTCCCTACTGCTCTAGATCCGTCCCACATGTTGACTCATTCCAAGTATATTCAGATGTCCCAAGCTTATAGTTCTGGAACATACATTCATATAATGGTTAGGGTGTTCAAATAGTCTTCCTGCTTTTTGCTCATCCGACTGGGGACTGGGACTGCCCTGTACCTGTTTGAAAGTCAGACTTAGCACATGGACAGTGTTAGTCCCACTGTTAGCCTCCTACCTGTGGTTGGAGATGCAGGAGGTTTGCTCACCTCTGGCCAGCTTGATATGACAGCACTAAATAATACGGGGGTTCTGCTGCTGTTTTCCTTCGCATTTGTTATGAATGCTTTATTGTGACCGCGTTTGTTCTTATACAGATATATATATATATATATATATATATATATATATATATATATATATATTTATATACGTACGCATGCATATACATCTACATGATTATTTTCTTTGATCATACTGTTGAATGACTGTGCTGTCTGCTTTGTTTGTGATAACATCAGAGTTAAGTATAACTGCCGTGGCTTAGTGGTGAATCACATTGGTTGTGGTGTGTAGGGTCCTTGCGTCGAGCCTTGCTGAGGTGGTTTATTGTGTTGCTGGGCAGAACAAAGGCCTTTGGACAAAGGGTGAGTACAACACATTTCAGCAGCGGTTTTCCGTTTCACCATGTTTAACCGCCACTTCCCATCATGCAAACACTTTCTCCATTCTTACTGTGATACATCACTCCAGTTCACATTTCAATGATATTATATCGATATACAGCATACACATGTCAGACTATGCTCGTATATGGATTCCACATCGTAAATGGTGTGTGCTGTAGTGAAACCGGCAATGTCTACTTGTTAGGTGGATGCTCTAACCATTGCACTATTGCTGTGCTGCTTAATTTGCATGTATACCCATGGTTCATAGTTACCCAGCAGTTATCCATTCTCCAGTTGGAAAATAACCACACCACTACACATGCACCACACCTAACTGCTCTAGACACATCCAGTATGTTGGCTCACTCCAAGTATATTCAGACGTCCCAAGCTTATAGTCCTGGAACATACATTCATATAATGGTCAGGGTCTTCCAGTTTTTGGCTTGTCCATCTGGAGACTGGGACTGCCCTGTACCTGTTTGAAAGTCAGACTTAGCACGTGGACAAAGATAGTTCCACTGCTAGCATCCTACCTGTGGTTGGAGACAAAGGAGGTTTGCTAAACTCTGGCAGCTTGATATGACAGCACAAAATAATACGGGGGTTCTGCTGCTGTTTTCCTTCGCATTCATTATCAATGCTTTATTGTGACCATGTTCAGTTCATTCTTCATGGATATATATATATCTGTCTGTCTGTACATACACATGCATATACACCTACGTGCTTATTTACATTTCCCATACTGTTGAATGACCACCACTTACCACCGCACATACCTGCTTACGTCTGCTTGACAGTGCCTTAATCACCCTATATCCGACAGCCATTATTCTGGGCATCATATAATATTAGCAGCCCTTGAATGACTTGGACCCAGGAACAGAAACACCATAGTCACTGGTTTGACCACTAAACCATCCGTGGTACATTCTGCATGGATGGTAATTAGGATATATGACTTTACTACAGGCATTCCACACTACTGGCAACAAATGTGACAGTCGTTTGGTGTACATATGTATAGTACATGTTAATGTTCATATGTTTCTGAGAGACATATGTGTACATTTGCAAGTATACATATTTATGAATAGGACGCATACTTGACAACTACTTATATGCATGTATGTGTGATGTGTAGCTATGCGAATATAAGTATGTACATTTATAGATATATGACTACCTATCTGGGGTTATATGTGGCCATGTATATGAACATCCACATCCGGGAGGGACCTGTACCATTTGTATACCGGGTTTGTGTGCATCATTACGATGTGGAACCTGGACAGGGTATACAATTTGTGGACATGTACTATT
>NC_056745.1:613480689-613515689 GCF_019279795.1 Protopterus annectens
TCACCTTTCCTTAACTAGTCCTGCATTTGATCCTGATCAACATGCGGTTGTTCCAAGACTTTTCTATACTTGTGACTATATTTATGCATTTTCCATATTTCTTGCCTTCTCTTTTGCTCCTTCACATTCAGTTGCTGCCTGAATTTTATCTACTTCTGGTTTGATTTCCATTCCCCTTTGACACCAATATGCTTCTGCTAAACTAAGCAGGGAAGTCATCTTAGACTAATTCTCCTCATGTTTCAAAACTTTCCCTATGTCTGGGCCTTGTGAAGTCAGGAGATATGTATACAGTCCCATAATTCAGATCTATACATGTAATCAGTTTCGAGGAAGCCCATACCTACTTCAGAATGGGGAATATATAGCCTTGGTATACACTGATTTTTATAAATCATTTGATGACCATGAAGCATCCTTCTTATTTTCCTGTCCAGTCTATCCAACACCTTTTGGGACCAATCAGTCACTCTAAAACTGTAAGGTGGGACAGGAACAGCAAATTGGTTTATAGCTTGGACTGTGTTCCTAGATGTCAATGCTGCTTTCAGTATTAATTTTAGTCTTCTAAAATATTTCTTACTAAGTTGTATTCACATTTGTTTATGTTTTATTGTTGATCCTTCATCAGTTCACAAATATTTACACACTTCCTCTTGCTCAAGTTCTTTTATATCACATTCCTGTCCCAAACTGATGTTTTCTTGGTGCTGCAGCATTCATGCTTTAAAATGTGCTTTTGCATATTTATCAAGAGCAAATTATATTCTCATATCATTTGAAAAATTATGACCACTTGCAGTTGTGCTTTCTGTTCCTCATCTGATGAAATATACAATTTTAAATAATCTACAACAAGATGAGAAGTCTTTACACTTTGTTGTTTTCTGGCACCCAAATTATGGCCATGATCTAATCCATTAAGTAGACAGATTAATGGGTTAAGGGCAAGTCAAAAGAGCAGTATTGACAGAGTCATCCTGGAATATCCCCCTGTGAATTTTTATCCCTGGAATAATATTTTCTCCTTTATCATGGCTTAACTGCAAAGTGGTTTGCCACTATTTCATGGTCGCTGTAATGTAATCAATCAGTGTAGGGTGTACCTTATACATTTTAAGAACTCTTTTATCCATGGATTTGTAGTCTATCCATGCCATACTTAGATTCTTCCCCTTTTTACAGTTGTCCATTATGACTTTATTTAACAACAAATGATCCTTTGTTCCATATGACTTTCTTTTAATACCCTTTTGTTGTATTGCCATGGTAGAGTTTTCTTCTAAATGACTATTAACTCTGACAGCATCATTTCCAGTGTACAGTTGATATACATCATTAGAAGATAAGTTACTGGTCTATAGATTTTAGGAGAGCTTGCAGGATTACTCAAGTATGGGTATTGTTTTTCCTGTTAACCAGTCTGGTGTCTGTTTGGGGTACCCATATAAATAGTTTTTATTCATTGTTAAATCTTTTGTAAAGATGTTATTACTTTTAGCCAGAAGTTAGGTACTGCATCCAGGCCTGGGGTTTTCTATTTAGGAGCTTTTCTTAACTTTGATTCAATCTCTCTGGCTGTTACTTTATCCCATTTCATACCCTGCACATTTGGACTTCTTATTCATTCTTTTAAATTTTCTGTCCATTTAGCATCTTTGTTATGTTCCACAGGATCTTCATATATATTTCTCCAAAATGTATCTATTTCTTCTTTTTTTGGTGGTGTTTCATTACTTTTTGCCTTGTTTCCCAATTCTCTACAAAACCTTTTTGGGTCATCAATAAATTGTTTATTTTGTACTTTTCCTTTATATTTATCTGCATATCTGTTTTTCTGCCTGTGCTGATATTTTTAGATCATTATTTGTGATAGTGTATGATAGATCCTGATCATTTCTGATACTACACATTGCTTTTATCACGTCTTTCTTTTTGAGTATTTCTCTTGAGCTCTTCCCTCTTCTATACTCTTCTGCAGTGACACTTACTGTCTTAATTGCTTTAAAGTTTTCTGTGTTCAATACTTCCATGACAGCATTCAGTTTCTCTCCTTCCTTCCCCTTATCAGCCTGTGCTTTTTGTGGTAAGACTGTATTTATTATTAATTTGACTACACAATAATATATCCTATTAACTTCTGTTATATCGCATTAATCTCTATGACCTACTTTACTGTGTTTTATCAAACTTCTAACTTTTGGGGTTATATTAACTTTCTGTAATCTATTTCTTTCATTGATCTTAATATGTCTGTCCATCTCTATTAAATCAACTCTTCTATTAGATCATTTTCTTCTAAATTGAGGGCACACGTTTTGTGCTCCATTTCCTGTGGGGATTCTATAGAAAGTTCCAGAGCATTTTCTTGTGCCACATTCTCTTCAGTTTCATCCTGTGTCATCTGTTGATCTTTCATATGGGAACTCTCTAGCCTATCACTCCACAACATTGACTGTGTCAGAGTTGCCACAGTTTCCTGTTCTTTTCCTTGCTGTGCAGTTCCAACTGAACATTTCTACTGGTTTCATATGGAAGGCTATAAAGTATCTTCATATGGCAACTGAACAGATGTTTCCTCACTCCACTGGTTTCTCCTTAATTTGGGGATCCATTGCTCTATTCTGCTATGATGTTATCAGAGTTAGATTTTCTACACTTCGCAGGTAATCCATAACCTCACTTACTATTTCTTTACCTTTTCCATTACTAGTCCTCTTTTCTACTTTTCCTCTTTGTTTTCTTATTTTTTTGTATTGTAAACATTTTCATGTCCAGATGCCTTTGCCTGTATTTCTCTTCAAATATCTTTGGTGCTGCTGTTTTTGTATTGGTTAGTTTTGCTTTCTCCTTTGCATAAATATTGCACCATATTAAATCTATTTTTTTCCCATGTCCATATTTCTTCTTCAGATGTCTCCTGCTCCTCCTCTTTCTCCCCACTTTGCAAACTCTTTGTTCCATCAGGCTGTGATATAACCTGTGTTAGACTTTCTACACTAAATCCTTCACTTCCAAGATATTCCATAACTTCAACGTCTATTTTTTTTTAACTTCTACTTTACTAATCTTCTATTCTTCATTCCCTCTTTGTGATCTTATTTTTGTAGTATGAAATTTCCCATATCTGGATGCCTTTGCCTTTATTTATCTTTGAATATCTTTGGGGATGTCTTTTTATTGATTAATTGCATAAATATTGCCCCATATCAGGTCTCTCTTTTTTTCGCATGTCCAGATTTGATTTTTATACCATTCACAAGTCTCTAGATTTTGTTCTTTATATTTTCACACTTCTGAGTAACTCTTTTTTACCAAACAACCCAAGGTATATTGGTCTATGTTACGTTTTTCATAAATCTGTTGTATTAATGAACACAACCTTTTATGAGAAGCTTCTGACAGTTTTTCTTGCAGAAGTATTTTTCTTTCCCCTAATTTCTCTCTTAATCTTTTTGGATATCTTTTGTCTGGAAAATCTGGGCTTCTTGCATAATAATAACAATACATCATTTCTTTCTTATCCTCACTAGTCCACTCTATTGTCTTTATGGCTCTTGATTTTTGTGGACTACTGCTTCCTTCTATAACAATATGTGTGTCTTCATGTCTTATTAGAGTGCCATAGGCCATTCATACCTACATGATCCACTACCAGGTCATGTTCATAATGTCCTGTTTGGTGGACCATAGGGTATTTGTGAAATCATCCTGTCATTGTCCAGCCTAATGAGTGTTGAGTCAATGTAAATGACAATCCAGTCACCAATTACTTGGACACATCACATGCTGGCAGTAGAAAGGTTTCATTCTTCAGCCTGATGATTTCAAGAGTTATATGAGTATTGTGGAGTTGTGTTTACGTATTGCTGCTAAGGCTCTTTTGTCCTGATGCTTGCTAATTTCAGGTGAGATTCCTTTACACCCTCAGCATATGTTGGTTAAGTGTGATCTTAGTTTATTAAAATAGGTTAAGCGCTTTCATCCGAATAATGTGAGATTTCTTCAGAACAAGATTTGAAATTCAGTTCATCAGTATTTAAAGACCCAATGACCAATCGACAATTACTTCCTCACAAACACTTATATAACATGGTGTCAAATAGCCCAACACAAAATGTGCTCTGTTTAAAAACATCGTAAAATTTATTTTCAACAAAAATAAGTAAAATCCATTACACAGATTAGCAATCAAAAACAAAAAAAAAATCTAAATAATATTTTAAAGCAAGGAAGCTGTTTTATAGCTTCACAGCCCTCAATTTGAGAACATTGGATATGTTTATGTTGTCATTTAACCCAGCGATTCTAACTGCATCCAATCTAATTTGCCAGAGCAACTTTCTATATTCCAGCATAATATAGATGGCCACCACTATGGTCATGTGAGACTTGTTCTACAGCAAAGAAAATAAAGTTACTGTTAGGACATTTTTAAGAATGTCTAAATAATGCATTTAATTCTTTTCAGTGTTCCAAATCATACATGTGTTCATACACTCTTTTCCTGAAGGTCCTTTCAGTTCTTCCAATATAAAAACTCATACAGGAGATACATTTCACTAAACAAACTACCCTTTTGCTGCCACAATTAAAATACCCATTTGATTTAATAACTGCGTCCCTAGCCTCTAGATATAGTCCACTAATATTAGCCATATGTGAACACTGATTACAGTAATTACATTTATAAGTATCAAGTTTTTCGTTGATATCCTTAGGTTTATTCTCTTTGTTTTCCAATATTTTTTTCATATAGAGAGTTGCTTTGACAAATTAGTTTGGATGCAGGTAGAACCCTGGGGTTAAATGACAACTTAAGCATATCCAGTGTTCTGAAACTGAGGGCTGTGAAGCTATAAAACAGCTCCCTTGCTTTAAAATATTATTTTGATTTTTTTGTTGTTTTTGATTGCTAATTTGTGTAATGGATTTTACTTATTTTTGGTGAAAATGAATATTATGATGTTTTTAACAGAGCATTTTTTCTGCTGGGTTATTTGACACCATGTTATGTAATTTTTTGTGACAAAGTAATTGTTGATTGGTCATTGGGTCTTTAAATACTGATGTACTGAATTTGAAATCTTGTTCTGAAGAAGTCTGAAATTATTCGGATGAAAGTGCTTAACCTGTTTTAATAAACTTGGGTCGTTCTCATTGGTGGTAGAGATTTATTATTGTTTGTAAGTGTGATCTTGTTAAATGTTGCTTAACAGCCATCTATCTAAGTCAAGGGGTGATTTCCATGTTATTTCTCAGAAATTATGGCATATCGATCCAGCAGTTGCTAGTCATCAGTTCCTACATTGTCTCAGAATTCGAAGAGAAAGAAGAATGACAACAGAAGAGATAGAAGCAGACTGGGCTTCCATGTTTGCCAGGTAGAATGAATTACCCACAGCAGTAATGATAAACCGAATCACGGTTGTCATTATCATGGTCAAGGTACAAAATAAGATATGCAAAGCTTTGTAGTCAGTACCATAAGCTGTGTGCAACAAAAAAAGAAGAAACAATAGGCATTGTCATACAATGATCATACATTATGTAGATTTTTGGATAACTTGATCACTTGATCAGTAAATGACATGCACCGGTTGATTTCCTTCTAGTTAATTTAGGTTTTCTTGGCATAAATTACAAGTCATGGATGAAATATGGTTAATTTAGTTAGCTGAATGTTTTAAGTGTAATGTCTCATGTGTCTCCCTATCCTAAGAGATACAAGACCCCTAAAGCTTTAAAAAATAAAACATGAATAAACAAGAAACAGTGAATCTTGAAACTTACTGTTACATCTTTAAAGCTGTTTTTATACTCACTAACCTTGTCACTTACATGCAATAACTCTGAGAATTTTGTACATCAGTATAAGGGGTATCTTACAAAATGTTCCAGTTTCAGAAATGGTATGTATCACCCCAGTTAGCACTTAAATTTCCACTAGTTCTATTATCACAATTATGATCCACCGAATATCAAAGGGAACCAGATACGCACTCTCACACACACACACACACACACACACACACACACACACACACACACACACACACACACACACACACACACACACACACACACACACACACACACACACAAACACACGTGTGTATATATACACACCCACACAGAAGAAAAGATGGGAAAGATTACATAACAAGAAAGAGTTTCATTACATATAAGCTCCATACAAAAGAAAGAGAATTGCATTTTCTCCACAGGTTTACTTTGCTAATTGCTGTTTATTATTTCATCTACTCTATGCATTCATATTGTGATTTTGAATTAAGTGCTGTCTCATGTCTATAAACAAAAGGGGAACCAATAAAGATTACTTAATGTGTAATGGCTGCTATTTGTCTACAGCCAATGGCATGCACGCGCGCGCGTGTGTGTATGTGTGTGTGTGTGTGCGTGTGTGTGTGTGTGTGTGTGTGTGTGTGTGTGCGTGTGTGTGTGTGTGTGTGTGTGTGTGTGGATGTCTGTGTGTTTGGGGAGGCAGCAGAAACAACCATATACATAATGCAGCTAGAAAAATAATGTGGTGACTGTTGACCTCTGAATCCAGATGTGTGGCTGCTATATCGTTAAGACTGATTATGCATGCAAACTAAACAAGAATGATGTGATTTTATTATTTGAATGATGGGGCTTTTATTTATTTTATTATTTATTTTTATTTGCTGTTGGTTAACCAGGATGATCCATTGGGCCAAGTGAACCCATTTTCAATGGAGTCCTGGGGAGAAAAGCTCCAACAAGAATACATGTTACAGAGATATACATTTCATAGTATACAACTCATAGCAAGGTAAAGTTTACAAACAGTAGAATTTTTTACTTTTACTTACAGAACCAATTAATTCATTATCATGGGAAATAAAAAAATGTCAGCCTAATACAAAGCACTGTTGTCTAGTTACTGTTATTCAATAAAAGCTATTTATTCACCAATGTGGATGTTCACCTCAATTCCAAAACAATGAAAAAAAGCAAAGCAAAGCATTAATTTTAGCAATACCATGACAAGACAGACAAAAGAGAAGCAATAGTCATTCCACAGTATGACCATGCATTCTGACATCGTGTGCACATCTTCATCTTCATCATTAAACAACATGCTGATGACATGCTGCATTACTATTTATACATTTATGCACTGCTTTCTACCAATGGATATCTAATGGATACAAATTTTATTAAAGTATAGATAGCATGGAGCTTTCCTACCTAAGCAGACACTTGAATTAAATATCAGATGAAATGCTAAGGTTCGCAAAAACACTCATTTATTAAACACTTCATTGTAGCACTGAATGAGATTTGGTCTATTTTTGCACAGACTTATTAGTAAACATGTTGTCCATGTCCTACATTACATTTACCAGACACAGAACAGGTTTATCACTTATTTTTAGCCAGTGTTTTTATTACAGGAAATAATGCTGTAATATTATAATACACAATGGAAATTACTTAAATAATGCTTCTGTGTTGCAGATTCAAAAGAATTAACAATTACATGGCAAGATACACTTGCATTATGATTATGACTTTATATTTATTTAGATATATTTCTTGTTTTCTCTCTCTCTCTTTCTCCCTATATATAAATAAGCCCCTGTATATGTATGTATGTATGTACCTATATTTGCATGGATATGTCTGTACAAGAAAAAGTATATATTTTAGATAACTCTAATAAACAATGAAAATGAACTCTGTCTTGCAGGATCTATATATTCAGGTTGTCGGTAACCAGAGGGGACATCTGTATTCAGGCCACGCATGGGAATAGGTTACACATAGACAGGTCAGGGAGAGAACAGCTGACAAATGATCTGTATATTCACTCAGAAATGGGGGTAGAACATCATCCATCCCTAGAACAGCTACCTCTGTGAGGCGCAGTTACAAGGAATAGAAGATCCCTGTGTCTTGGATCACTGCAGGCTGATAAGATATTTAAAAAAAAGACCACTGAGTTCCTCTAGAAGGCATTGCATAGCTGAAATATTGGGAAGAGTGCTTAAGTTAAATTGTCATTAACATTTCCTCTTCTTATAGTCTGTTAGTTCATATATCATTTTGCTTTAATTAAGGCATGCCGCTGACCTGATATGAAATGCGATGTAAAAAGAATTTAATTTTTCTTGCAGAAAACAGTGCTGCAACAGAGTATAATGATGCATTTATTGCTACATATTCATAAAAAAGTCCTTAGGCTAAAGATCACTACATCTTATTATTAGATCTACTCACAGAATGTAGATAAAGAATACAATATATAAGAAGACAAGATGCCCTTACCAGCTCATGTAATATTTTTAAATGATGCCAGGAAAAGAACATCCCTATGCTTAACTGTAAAATATATATATATATATATATATATATATATATATAGTGGCATCTCGTTGGACAATCCTTGTAAATGAGCCAAAAGTACAGTCATCTGTCCCTTCACAGCAATCACTTTATATGGCATTTTAAATAAACTATAGTCTGTTTAAAATTTTCTATACAGCTGGTTTCTCATTCAACTTAACATTCATTTTAAAACCTCTGTTGCACTAGTTTATGGACCAAACTCCTATGCTGAGCTATTAGGCTGAAATGCAAGGGGTGTGTCAGAAAAAAACACGAATATTATTACTTTCTCTGTCTGTCTAAAAGGCATGGATTTTATATCATCATATTTACAACTATATTATAAACTATGCTGTTTTATATTAAATGTTGTAAACAAACTATTTTACTTGCAAGAAAATAATTTCAGTGGTTTATTCTTCTTTGGAAAGATTTTAGCAAAAGTGAAAGCAAAAAGTGCTATTATTAGAGAAAAAAAGGCACATTTGCCCAAAGCATAACAATGCATTTCCAATAATGAATCAGACACACTGAAGGGCCTTTGCTCACACAATGCAAAGTGTGCTCATATATTCACATTAGGCAGTTGATGGAACAGAACACAGGTTGCCACAGCAACAGGATCATATACTCCATCACTTATGTGCAAAGGGAACACTAGTAATTATCACATAGCATGCATATTTTTCTTCTTGCCTGATCTGTATGCCGTCACTTTACAAGGCTGAGCAGGTCCTGGCACTGCAGCAAAGGTCAGTGTCACACACATACATTTGGAGAAGAGAAAAAAGATAACAAAAGCCAAGGCTATGACAACTGAGAAACATGAGTGCAGATGATTCCCTAAGTAAATTTCTATCCCAATTAATTTATGCACCTAGGATGCAGCATGCAGAATGCTTAATAACCAAGGTGCTGATTCTGGAAGCACATCTTACAAGAGATCATGCAGTCTGCCTTCTAAATAATGTGAAGTGTATATTAACAATGAAAGCCAAGACACAACCTTGCTTTGCTCATTCCACATTCAGAGATTGCTTCATTCAACTACATATCATATGCAGCATTAATGTTTGCTTCATTCAACTACATATCTTATGCAGCATTAATGTTTGAAGGACTGAGTTTATTCAGGATATGTTATAGAAAATGATTTAGCAACACATATAAAGACATATGCAATTCAGGAACTAATAGTACTCGACTCTGAAAATGTACCTTTTTTGCTTATTTCACGTTAAAACACGATGGTTATAAACAAAACAGCTATGAATTGTCTGACAAAAACTGTCAGTGAAGGAAAAAAGTAAAAGAGAGGTGATGGTGATCATAATGTCAGGCAAAAGTTCACACATTTGCAGCTGCCTCACACAATATAAATTACAGGTGCAAGGAAATAGACTGGATCACATGGCAAGGAGCACCATTAATTGCTAGCTAGGAACAAGCTTACATTTACATCAAACATGAGGCAATGATCTAGCTTACAGGGAACCTCGGAGTGTTTTGACATTTAGCTTCAGTTTGAGTGGTCTGTTTTCTTCTCAAGTAAATGACAAACTGACATTGATTCCCCTGCATTAGAATGACTACAAAAGGGAGTTTAATGAAAATAGGAGCCCTGCAGTGCTCTGCTGTTTTTTAGTGACAGAAAAAAATTATACTGAATGAACAAATGAATGAATATTACTTTGGATCCCAATGATAGAAGTAGGCTAATGCACTGTAAATGGCAGCAATACTTATGTTACACAATTTTCAGATGTTACTCAGAGTAATAGTACTCAGAAAATATAAGCAAATCTCTAATCAAGGCAATGAGGCTGGCCTGGTTTATGTAGGCAATGATGAAGAGTGCAAACAAGCTTCACTGGATACTAGAAATTATCATAATTTGCTAGATTCAAGTAAAAGAATATGTTAATAACGATGACGAAACACACTGACAACAAACCTAAAATTAAAAAACAAAATAAAAAAAATTACAGTATTTTGAATTACAGCAAAGTACCTTCAGCGGGGCTGCCAACTCAGGTTAAACTGTTTTATATTGGTTTCCTTTATGAGTTTACTGCCAGCAGAACCATAACATGCAAACTATTGTAGAGAAACATATTGTTTGCCAATATACTATTTTTCCTTTACAAATAAAATTATGACAAGTAATTTGTACAATGCTATAGACAGAAAAAGGTTCTCTGCCTGGAGAAACTATGGGGCCAACACCCTAACATTAAGAACATTAAACATACTGAATTTCCCCAAACCAGCAAAGTCACAATTAGTGCCACATTTTTTTAAGCATGTAATGCCTAGTTACTACAGATTTCTATAGTTCTGTCATGCCACAAGGAAAAAAATACAACATGATGGTAACCAAATGAAAACCAGAGACATTAAAGAGTAAAAGGGGGAGTGTCGGTGGAATGCAGTTTGCAGACAGAGTATTATCTCACAAATACTGCATTATGCTAAGTATATAACTATACCTTCAAGGTTATGGATGAAGGACAAGTAGGGCAGAGTCTCTGTCCTAGACTTTCTAAATGGAGGAAGGAGGAGGGAGGAGTTCAATTGGACCATGCTGTAGATCATCACAGCAACAACAGGGAGACATGAAATAGGAATCATGTCCAACGTACAGTACTTTTCAAAGTAAGGACAAAACCTAGACAGATAAAATATTGATATTATCCAGAGAGGTGTTCCAGAAAGAAAATACTGAACCGAGTACTGCTGTTTTAGAATTATGTTCCATACTTATCATAACAAAAAGACACAGAGTGTAAAAGACAGAAAGGTATTGCTTAGAAACATTGCTATTTACTCTGTCTATAGTAAAAATATGAAAATGTATAATATTTTTCTTAACCACTCACTCCTTTCCATTTAATACCTGAATTATCATTGGCTGTATTCTTATGAGTAAATAACTGTCCAAGTTCTGAAAGTGAAACCAAACAATTACAAAAGATTGACAGTGCAAATATACTCAACAGCACACTGTACACCAGCAGTATAATATAATTTTCATTGCTGCACGCATACACTTATTTAAATATATTAACTCCGTAGCAGCACTGGTTTGGGGAAAAGAGAAACTTTGCAAGTGCTGAGCATCTGCCACTCTAAATGCTACCTTAGTCTCACTTTTGTAATAGAAACATGCTTGGGAAGAACACCAGAGAAATGGGATCATAAGGCTAGCAAATGACTAAATGGATATCAACTATCTGGAGATACAATCCATTTGTAAAAATAAGTTAGCTAGATTTTTAGCCACACAATTAAATCATTGAAATAAATATAATAGTGTTACATTCTTGATTTCTTGTAGTTGATAAAATTACAAGATCCGTTAGAAACACAATACACAAGTTTAAGCATATTTATTTCCTTTGCACAAGTAGGCTGTCTAGTCATTTTACTGCAAAACATTGCAATAGGCCAAGAATTCCCATAAAGATAATAAGCAAATAGATCATGCCTGGGAGGAAGAGAGGACCAACAATCAAAATTTAAATTTGCAAAAATGTCCATTTTCCCAAAGCCTTTGCAATCATCAGGGCATCCCAATACATTTTTATATTAAGTGTCTTCCTGCAAGAATTCCTGCAGTAGAAGACTAAATGATATATGTTATGACTGTTTCATATCCTTCTTCCAGAATTCGAGATCCAGGCATTATTTATTTACTCTTTTTCTTCCTGGCTTCTGTTCAGCATCTAATAATAATGTTCAGATCTGTGGCAAGCTTACATGGTGCCTTCCTCAGCTCTAAGTTGAAGAGAAAGAAAAAATTAAAGAAGCTCATCTGTCCAATTTGAGTACCAAAAAAATCCTGCTGAAATGTAGAAAACTGCTTGCTTCAAATGTAACAGGCAGTTTGCTACAGTTACAATACCAGAAACAAGGTTCTTCAACCCTGACCACAAATGGAGTATTGGGATTCATTTGATTGTTAGAAGTTAGCAAATCTTTGAACAAAACCAGCTCACAAATCCTCCTAAAATACTACACACACCAAATGAATGCCCCACCACCAAATACAAACCAGAGAGAAAACTTAAATCACAAGATTCAAACAAAATCACTCTCTCTAAATCCAGCAACCCCTCAGACTCAATAGCCTAACTATGGAACTTTAAAAACTTATGTAACCTGTAAATGGGAACCAACCTGCTCCAAACACCAACCACTCATGCCAGTTAACTCTTCATTAACTGCTGAAAAGAACATAATATAAATCTGCACAACCTTTTGATGGCCTTCTGACTGAACTGCCTAGCAGCACTTTTATTTGAACAAATCTATTGAAGGCCTGTTTTGCTTACTTTGCTAAATCATTTTTAGAAACTGTATTTTCACATCTTTTAAGTACTGAATTGCCTTCTTTTCTTGTATCACCTCTTAGAAATAAATTTTTAGGAAGGATGCGTTTCTTTATGGTATATTCCATACTGCCTTTGTACCTCACTGTACAAACATTATCCTCATTTGTAACACTTACAGTATAAGGCATAACAGAGGATTATGATCTGGCTGCTGATCATAGCATATATATTATGTGTTCAAGACATGGGAGCCAAGAAACATATATATTATGTGTTCAAGACATGGGAGCCAAGAAACATATATATTATGTGTTCAAGACATGGGAGCCAAGAAACATATATATTATGTGTTCAAAACATGTGAGCCAAGAAACATATATATTATGTGTTCAAAACATGTGAGCCAAGAAACATATATATTATGTGTTCAAGACATGGGAGCCAAGAAACATATATATTATGTGTTCAAAACATGGGAGCCAAGAAACATATATATTATGTGTTCAAGACATGGGAGCCAAGAACTTTACCTCAAGATAGAAGCTTGAGAAGTGACTCTTAGCATCCATGTCAGGAACACAAAATATCTGGTTGCAATTCGAGCTCAGATCATAATTCTTTGTGGTATATGCAGAAAGAAAGATAAAAAAACAAAACAAAAAAAACAATGAGCGGTGATGACTTTGAAAGCTGTTAAAGCAGTGGGGGAGTGATTGATGTCCTTATATATTCCTTATCTAAAGGACGCACATTAATTCAAAATGCTTTGTGTACTTTAGCAGACAGCAGAAAGAAACAGAAGTTACAATGGCGTTACTTCATATCCTACTGTTTGATCAGCGCTGGCAGCTTTAGTGCAGAGTTGATGTTAGCAGTGCATATGAGGTGCTTAACAATTGTTAAGCACTTCTCCAGACATTGTTAAGGTTGGGTCTTGCTCTTGAGTAGTGCTGAACCAGGATGTAATTTAGCCATTTTTTGAGCATGATCATGGCACTCCATGCACTACAGTATTATTTATGTGTAACTAAATTGTGTAAAACATGTCTTCTATTGTCTCTTACTACTACGGAGCTTTTCTTCCACTGGACTCTGCTGAAAAGGGACTCTTTGCTCAACGAGACTATTCTGGTCAACAAATGAAAATAAATAAATAAATGAATAGATTAAAAATGAATACATAAATAAAAAAACTTCTAGCTCTTCACAGAGCTTTGGTTTTCAGAAAGAGAAAATTGTTTATTAATCATTTTACATCGAATACTGAGTTGGCTCTGTTCTACATGGCAAAGTCAGAACATTAGGTACTAAAATAACTCTATTTTCTATTTTTTTGTTTTAAAATAATAAAATCTATTATTAAGATATCTCATCCTTACAACACTTAAGGAATCAATATTTCACTGGTATAATGAATAACAAAATGAAAGAACTACTTTAAAGAAACCAACTAAGTGAAACATTATGCTACTTATTAGAGTGCGGAGTCACCCTCTTCCCTCTAATACAGTAAGAGGTCAGGGTAGCAAATGCAGCCAAGTCAGTGGCTTCCTGTAATCTCATGTCATTCTTTGAGTAATTATCGAAAAGAGACACCCGGAGCTTCAGTGACATCTTTCTCTTTTAGCTTCTACTAAGAACAAACATGACACCAAGTAAAACTGAGGGCAGCAACAATACATTATTTATGTATATATTTAAATGACAGTTGTCATTAGGGATAATAAGCAGCTAATACTGCACCAGATAAAGATCAGAGTTAGACATTAGTTAGTGCACCAATTCAAAGTGCTTATTCTTGGGGAAAGAAGGTACAGAAGCAGATTCTGGGTGAAGGAAACTGACATTACTATTACATGGTCAAATGTAAAGTGACCAGTGCGGCTTTTCAGGCAAGGACAGATCTGTATATAGATAGGTAGATATATATTTACAGAAAAGTGTTTGGTTTCGCACTGAAAACATTGTACCATCAACCATCCTTGCAGTGACCATTACAATGAGCTTCAACCAACATCAGGGCCCAACCTGATTTTAAGAGTTTTATGATATTCAGAGCAATTTATACAGAAGTATGGTTTTCTGAATGCTTTGCTAAAACCTATCAAGGGGAATTGAGATAGGGCCATTTGCATACTGGCATTCACAGTCATTAGCGGTCCCAGTTTTGTGTGTTGTATTGTTTCCATTAACAGTTGGCATTTGAATTTTCTTTAGGGTAGACAATGCCATGCATATCCAGGATAAATCTTTACTGAGTGGTTATTACATGAGAAGTAAATGTCTTACATATTTCTTCATAAAACTCCTTTTCACCAGAATATGTCACTCCTGTGTTGCCCCTCACAGTAGGTTGGGTACAGTTTAAGTACTGAGGTGAGGTACATTTAAATACTTAAAGGAGAATAACAGTCTAGGTGTGTACCTGAGCACCTAAGAGCAATTTTTTGAAAATAATTTTATGAACATTAAAAGGAGATCTATGATATAGCGTCTTATATTTATCTACAAAGAACAAAATTTTTTGGGCATTTGATAATGATGGTCTGGCCTGTTCTGTTATACTGGGGATGCAACAGAAGAGATGCAAGACTTCTTCTCAAGGTGAGAGATGCAGTACATGTGAACAATATATCTTTATTAAGTTATCTTTACATAAAGAGGGAAAAAAAAAAACAGAAATCTTTTTCATCAATGGATTTATGATGCCTTCAAACTTAGACTCATATGCAGTAACATGTATTTCATTCAAAGTGTATATGGAATTCTGTAGTTGAGTGCCATGGAATGTTTTTGAGAAGTGGTGGCAGTAAATTTCAGCCGGTTTCAGAAATATGGTCATGTGAAGTAAGTGCTACGAGTAGGCCTATAGCCATCATTATGCTGTGTAGCAGCTTAGTGTCACAGCAGCATGAAACTTTGATTACAACCCAGCTAGCATTCAAATGCTGGAGAAGCTGATTGTGGAAGATCAGGAATAATTATGCATAAGTTTGTTTGTTTCTTCCCAGTATTTGATAGAGATGTGTGCTCCTAGAACAAAAGCAAAAATCTTGTTTAGCTCTGATGTAGACTCTGATTGGTATGGGAGTCTGGGAACATAAGCTGCATCATGGAAGGGAAAGAAAAGAAAAGCAATTGAACTGCCCAAAGCTTGAATACATCTTGTGCACTCCGCAAGCAGGAGGGAAGCAAAGGAAATGTGGAAAGCAATAGCACCTTCATGCTGGCTACCCGAATGAAGGCCACAATAGCACCTTCATGCTGGCTACCCGAATGAAGGCCAGTCTGCAATCGCGGAGTTAAAACACTTCAGCTTTTCCTTTCTTTTCTTTTTTGTCCTTCGTTTCACATCATACAAGTGAGTGTAACATTTTCCTGGCAAAAAAATAAATAAATAAATAAAAATAGAAATATCAGCATCACATCACTAGCATGATCTACAGAATCAGAATTAAAATAATACATAATTCTCAGGAAAAAAGTAAGAGTTTCTGCAATTTAACTTTGCAGAACTTTCCTGAATATCCCAATTAGCCCTACCTCCTAGAAGGAAGAGACTAAAACCAAATGATGCAATTTGGTTATCCAGAAAGAGTAGAATGCTAATGCAGGATAGAGAAAAAGTATGGAAAGAATGGCAAATGTATACAACACCAAAATACCATGAAAACTTCAGAATGCTTCACAATCATGCCAAAAAGCAAATTAATGATGATAAAAACTATACTATAATAACTTTCAGAATAATAGTAAACACAACAATAAAAAAATCTGCTCAAAAAGCTTGCATACCAGCCATAAATTCAGTTCTAACTCATCTCCAAATAACTCATCACTTGAAACTGCAACACAGTTTGCTGCCACCAGTGGAAATCCTGGAGTATGTTCAAAGCTTAGAAAATATTATTATTCCTTATTACACCACTGCTGTCTTTCATATAGCCTGTTAGGCTCTGTCTTGTTTCCCCACAACCCAATGTGTGCAGTCTCTATAACGTTTGTATCAAAGATTTATATATTTGGAGTAATTGGCTGTGACATTACTAGAAATACACATTAATACAGAAAAGCCTATAAAAGTTCAGTGCAATGCATGTAACTATTTTAAGAGCAGTTATGCAGTCCTGGACAATCCACATTTACTTCTACTGGTATAACGAACTGCACCATCTCTAGGTCATCATTAAGGAAACAGGAAAAATCTTACAGTCAGCTGAAGAACCTTAATATAGTACTTTTCCTAAAGTGCTTTAAACCAGGCTTTATCATGTATTAGACAATAATACTGAGGTAACATGGAAGTACTGAAGTTACACTTTTCTGCCAAATTCCCTAAAGCACATAGGTACATATCCAGCTACCCTAACATGCAGCAGAGGTACATATCCAGGTACCCTAACATGCAGCAAAGGTACATATCCAGGTACCCTAAGATGCAGCAGAGGTACCTATCCAGGTACCCTAAGATGCAGCAGAGGTACATATCCAGGTAACCTAAGATGCAGCAGAGGTACATATCCAGGTACCCTAAGATGCAGCAGAGGTACATATCCAGGTACCCAAAGATGCAGCAGAGGTACATATCCAGGTAACCTAAGATGCAGCAGAGGTACATATCCAGATACCCTAAGATGCAGCAGAGGTACATATCCAGGTACCCTAAGATGCAGCAGAGGTACATATCCAGGGACCCTAAGATGCAGCAGAGGTACATATCCAGGTACCCTAAGATGCAGCAGAGGTACTTATTCAGGTACCCTAAGATGCAGCAGAGGTACACATCCAGATACCCTAAGATGCAGCCGAGGTACATATCCAGGTACCCTAAGATGCAGCAGAGGTACATATCCAGGTACCCTAAGATGCAGCAGAGGTACATATCCAGGTACCCTAAGATGCAGCAGAGGTACATATCCAGGTACCCTAAGATGCAGCAGAGGTACTTATTCAGGTACCCTAAGATGCAGCAGAGGTACACATCCAGATACCCTAAGATGCAGCCGAGGTACATATCCAGGTACCCTAAGATGCAGCAGAGGTACATATCCAGGTACCCTAAGATGCAGCAGAGGTACATATCCAGGTACCCTAAGATGCAGCAGAGGTACATATCCAGATACCCTAAGATGCAGCAGAGGTACATATCCAGATACCCTAAGATGCAGCCGAGGTACATATCCAGGTACCCTAAGATGCAGCAGAGGTACATATCCAGGTACCCTAAGATGCAGCAGAGGTACATATCCAGATACCCTAAGATGCAGCAGAGGTACATATCCAGGTAACCTAAGATGCAGCAGAGGTACATATGCAGGTAACCTAAGATGCAGCAGAGGTACATATCCAGGAACCCTAAGATGCAGCAGAGGTACATATCCAGGTAACCTAAGATGCAGCAGAGGTACATATCCAGGTACCCTAAGATGCAGCAGAGGTACATATCCAGGTACCCTAAGATGCAGCAGAGGTACATATCCAGATACCCTAAGATGCAGCAGAGGTACATATCCAGGTAACCTAAGATGCAGCAGAGGTACATATGCAGGTAACCTAAGATGCAGCAGACTTACATATCCAGGAACTCTAAGATGCAGCAGAGGTACATATCCAGGTAACCTAAGATGCAGCAGAGGTACATATCCAGGTAACCTAAGATGCAGCAGAGGTACATATCCAGGTAACCTAAGATGCAGCAGAGGTACATATCCAGATACCCTAAGATGCAGCAGAGGTACATATCCAGATACCCTAAGATGCAGCAGAGGTACATATCCAGGTACCCTAAGATGCAGCAGAGGTACATATCCAGGTACCCTAAGAAGCAGCAGAGGTACATATCCAGGTAACCTAAGATGCAGCAGAGGTACATATCCAGGTACCCTAAGATGCAGCAGAGGTACATATCCAGGTACCCTTAGATGCAGCAGAGGTACATATCCAGGGACCCTAAGATGCAGCAGAGGTACATATCCAGGTACCCTAAGATGCAGCAGAGGTACATATCCAGGTACCCTAAGATGCAGCAGAGGTACTTATTCAGGTACCCTAAGATGCAGCAGAGGTACACATCCAGATACCCTTAGATGCAGCCGAGGTACATATCCAGGTACCCTAAGATGCAGCAGAGGTACATATCCAGGTACCCTAAGATGCAGCAGAGGTACATATCCAGATACCCTAAGATGCAGCAGAGGTACATATCCAGATACCCTAAGATGCAGCCGAGGTACATATCCAGGTACCCTAAGATGCAGCAGAGGTACATATCCAGGTACGCTAAGATGCAGCAGAGGTACATATCCAGATACCCTAAGATGCAGCAGAGGTACATATCCAGATAACCTAAGATGCAGCAGAGGTACATATGCAGGTAACCTAAGATGCAGCAGAGGTACATATCCAGGAACCCTAAGATGCAGCAGAGGTACATATCCAGGTAACCTAAGATGCAGCAGAGGTACATATCCAGGTAACCTAAGATGCAGCAGAGGTACATATCCAGGTAACCTAAGATGCAGCAGAGGTACATATCCAGGTAACCTAAGATGCAGCAGAGGTACATATCCAGATACCCTAAGATGCAGCAGAGGTACATATCCAGATACCCTAAGATGCAGCAGAGGTACATATCCAGGTACCCTAAGATGCAGCAGAGGTACATATCCAGATACCCTAAGATGCAGCAGAGGTACATATCCAGGTACCCTAAGAAGCAGCAGAGGTACATATCCAGGTAACCTAAGATGCAGCAGAGGTACATATCCAGGTACCCTAAGATGCAGCAGAGGTACATATCCAGGTACCCTAAGATGCAGCAGAGGTACATATCCAGGGACCCTAAGATGCAGCAGAGGTACATATCCAGGTACCCTAAGATGCAGCAGAGGTACATATCCAGGTAACCTAAGATGCAGCAGAGGTACATATCCAGGTACCCTAAGATGCAGCAGAGGTACATATCCAGGTACCCTAAGATGCAGCAGAGGTACATATCCAGGTAACCTAAGATGCAGCAGAGGTACTTTTTCAGGTACCCTAAGATGCAGCAGAGGTACATATCCAGATACCCGAAGATGCAGCCGAGGTACATATCCAGATATCCTAAGATGCAGCCGAGGTAGATATCCAGGTACCCTAAGATGCAGCAGAGGTACATATCCAGGTACCCTAAGATGCAGCAGAGGTACATATCCAGGAACCCTAAGATGCAGCAGAGGTACATATCCAGGTACCCTAAGATGCAGCCGAGGTACATATCCAGGTACCCTAAGATGCAGCCGAGGTACATATCCAGATACCCTAAGATGCAGCAGAGGTACATATCCAGGTACCCTAAGATGCAGCAGAGGTACATATCCAGGTACCCTAAGATGCAGCAGAGGTACATATCCAGGTACCCTAAGATGCAGCAGAGGTACATATCCAGGTACCCTAAGATGCAGAAGAGGTACATATCCAGGTACCCTAAGATGTAGCAGAGGTACATATCCAGGTACCCTAAGATGCAGCAGAGGTACATATCCAGGTACCCTAGATGCAGCAGAGGTAGATATCCAGGTACCCTAAGATGCAGCAGAGGTACATATCCAGATACCCTAAGATGCAGTAGAGGTACATATCCAGATACCCTAAGATGCAGCAGAGGTACATATCCAGGTACCCTAAGATGCAGCAGAGGTACATATCCAGGGACCCTAAGATGCAGCAGAGGTACATATCCAGGTACCCTAAGATGCAGCAGAGGTACATATCCAGGTTCCCTAAGATGCAGCAGAGGTACATATCCAGGTACCCTAAGATGCAGCAGAGGTACATATCCAGGTACCCTAAGATGCAGCAGAGGTACATATCCAGGTACCCTAAGATGCAGCAGAGGTACATATCCAGGTACCCTAAGATGCAGCAGAGGTACATATCCAGATACCCTAAGATGCAGCAGAGGTACTTATTCAGGTACCCTAAGATGCAGCAGAGGTGCATATCCAGGTACCCTAAGATGCAGCAGAGGTACATATCCAGGTACCTTAAGATGCAGCAGAGGTACATATCCAGGTACCCTAAGATGCAGCAGAGGTACATATCCAGGTACCCTAAGATGCAGCAGAGGTACATATCCAGGTACCCTAAGATGCAGCATGCACTAGTCATAATATTTTCCCTGAAAGAATTTAACACAAGATAGACTTGACTTGTCATTAAAAGATGGTTTGTTATTTTTAGGACATTTTACAAACCCCTGAAATGTTTCTGGGAAAGCAGTGAAAGAAATCCCATTTTGAGATTTACAAGCTGTTCTAGTCCGAAATGTATTACTTCCTTAAGCACAGCTCTTGGAAAAGCCAACTGAGAAAATGGATGTTTTTTTTTTTTTTACTTCTTAATACATTTTCTGTTAGGGCTATATAAACTCTAAAAATTAACAAATCAAAAATGCAAAATAAACATTTATTACATTAAGATGAACATAGCATCTATCTAGCAACAAATTTTGAATACTACCATTAATGCTTCATCTCAACTATCAATAAAACAAAACATCTGTATGAAAATGGGAACAGTTTAGGAGATTTGGAACACATTGCCCAGATAGTCTACTACAAGAATTCTTTATACATCCATGGGCATTGTCAATTTTGAATAAGGTTTTTTTTTCTTTCTTGATAGTTGCAGCAGAGTTGTCTCTCTAAATGATAACTAAGATAGGCCTTTATATAAGCCAGGTAAGAACTCTCAGTGTTCAAGCATCATCCTTAATTAAAACTGTCTTGAAAACTGATAAGTCAACATGGACAAGAGTTTAAGCAGGTTATCCCAGAATTAATACATATTGATTAAAATGGATTTAGTGTGGGTACAACCACATCTGACTGCAAACAGAAAGTCCTGGTCAACACTGCTGTTATAAGACACTGCAATTTATCAGCAGTAGTAGTGCTGCTAGATGGAAGCCGCGGTGGTGCAGCGGTAGTGTTGTCTCCTCACAGCAAGAGGTTCTCCCATTCGATTTTTGGCTGGAGCGCCTTCTGTGTGGAGTCTGCATGTCCTCCCCACGGTCGAGTGGCATTCGAAAGACATGCGTAAATGGGCATGCCTTCTTTGAAGGTTGGGTGTCGAGCAGGCACCTCGGCACCATAAAAATCTACCTCCAATCATTAGCAGACCAGAGTTCCACTGTGGCGACCCCTAACTGGGAAAAGCCGAAAGAAGAACAACACCAAAGTAGTGCTGCTAGATGTGAAGAAAGCATCTGATGGGCTGCAGTGCCTTTACCTGAAGTCCCATTAATTGCTTGTTAGAATCTTGAAAACAGAACAAGAACTGAGTAAAGGTCGAACATTACTAATCAGGCTAGATTTACTAGCATAGTGGGATGAGACAGTGATGGCCAGTGTCACCTATTGTCTTAACCTTGTCCACTCAACCCGTATCGTGACATTTGAAGAATGTGCCCCCTTACAATCCCTCTCTTCTAGGTGTGAATAATACCACTGTAAATGTAGATGATTTGGTGGTTAATAGTACAGACTGCATAAAAATATTCCACTGTTTTTGGGTACCATTTCTAACTGACGTTAGATTACCGATTTCCTATATAATAATAGTAATGTACATGATTTGAAGATGGCCTTATCCCTGAAGTGGGGGTACAGCCTGGCACTTGTTTGTAGACTGAACTATGCACTTCACTGCAGGACTCACAAAATACCAATATGGAAGATTTACAAGGTGTGCCACACAGATCAGTGAATGGGAATGCCATAATCTGACCGTGGAGGAAACGTTTCTTAGTGTGGTTCAGTATGTAAGACTGCTTTGTTATAGGTTCATAGTTTCATAGGTGAGTGCTAGGCTAGCTGCACTTGTAGGCTATTTTAAACCTAGCCATCTTTCCTTTACATACTAAAAATAACCTATTCCATTTGGATATAGATTGACCTTAACCACCCCATGGTCAATAATTATGTATTACTCCCAATGAGAATTACTGGGATCATTCCATAGATAATTTCAGGGGACCCATGCATGGGGTAAAACATTTAGAAGCTGCCTCTGTCCATTAGTAATGCAGTCCTGTGGTAAATTTTCTATTTCCCATCCATAGATTTAAGTTGTATTTGAATATAGATAGGGATAAACTTTGTTTTATATGCATGTGGAGCCTGTTCCATAACAGTGGTATCCACTGTGGGATATACCTGTCCCTCCAAACCATTCTGCTGATGCTGTAGAAGAGGTTTAGATCCCTAGACCATTTATCTCATCATTGTGTAGTAAATCTATCAGTACTGGGTCACAGGATGTCTTGTATGCCAGACACAGGTCACCTCTTAGCACTCTGTAGGATACCAAGTATAGTGACAAGGCTTTGAGTCGGTCAATGCAGGACATGTTGTTTAGTCCTTGTATCCTTTTAGTAAGTTATCTCTGTGGGCATTCCAGTTGTTGTATTTGTCTATTGTCTGGACAGGTACATGCCACAGGAAGGATTATATTCAATGATTGGTCTAATGAGGGCTGAGTAAAGGAGGAACTGACATCCCTAGATCTAGACACAATCCCTTTGTTTATAAGCTGCGCAATATACACGGACTTTCTTCAAACAACAGGCACCTGTTGGTAAAAAGTTAGGTCACTGTCCACATACATTCCCAAATTCTAAACAACTGGGTCAACTCTCAGAGGCATATTGTCAATGTGGTAGTTCTCTGGCGTAAATGACTCCCCAAAGGGTACAATAATGCCTTTTTTGGCATTTAGTTTCACTCCATGATTTTTTCACCAGTTATTTATTTGAGACAAGCCTTCCTGCAGGATAGCTAAGCCATTTGAGAATTCAATGACTGCTCTTAGCTTGCCATCATCTACAAACTTATTCATCCAGAGCCCTTTGGTATTGGCTTTTACTTCAGAAAAGTAGATGCCAAACAGGAAAGGTCCCAGCACAGAAGCCTGGGGGATGCCACTGGTGAATGGTCTGTTTGTGGAGGTAACTTCTCCATTTTGATTATCTGCATCCTATCTGTGAGCTAGCTGGAAATGCTATGGATGATGTAGGGGGTTTATTTCCAGTTTATTTAGCTTTTCTACCATGCCTGAATGGTGAATTGTATAAAAACTGTTCCAGGTTGAGAAACATGGAGGATACCATTTTACCTTCATTCGTTGCTTTGGTGACCTTTTCAAAAAATCTGCCAAATTGGGTAAACATGAGATGCCCTTGATGAATCCAAGCTGAGAAGGGTCAGGTGTTTGGTGGTTCCCTTTATACGGATTGGTTAATTCCATGATAAGTCTTTCCACAACTTTGCACATGAGACTGGTCAGACTTATGGGTCTGTAATCACTTGGATCTTTGGAAGGTCCTTCTGTATGCAGGGGAATGACTGTGGCAGTTTTCCATTCACTTGGTACGAAAGGTGTATGGATGCTGAGATTGAACAGTGTTGTTAGAGGTGTAGCTAAATTGTGATTCATGCTATTTAAGATGCATCCAGGGATATTGTCAGGACTCATCAATGCAGTATTTTTAGTTTTTAATAGCACTTTTAGGACACGGTCTTATGTCATAGCTGAAAGTGAACTAGTTTCAAATATATCGTGGGGAACAGACAGAGGGGAGAGAGTGTGGTAAATTTAGAGAAAAAGTTATTGGCCAGTAGGTTTACTATATCTTTAGCCTCAGTGTAGGTAACATTGTTTGCAATCAGCTCAGTACATTGCTAGGTTGTTCTTTTGAGAATTCAAACGTAACAAAAAATGCCTTGTGATTGTCTTTGGCTTGGTTAACTATTTAGCATCAAAGCTGGCTTTGGTGGATTTTATTAAGCTCCTGAGTTGTTTATTTCAATGACAAGAGCTCTATCATTCTTTGAATTCTCTTGTCACTTTTGTTCAGAATTATTTTCCTTTTATTATGAAGCTTGTTGATGTTATGGTACCATCATGTAGGTTTGTATCTGAGGTTTGCCCTGCACTTGTTACTATGGGATACAGCTGCATCTATGCATCTGTTTAGATGCTGGTATAGTGAGGTGGTACACATTTCTATGTATTTAGTGGAGTTAACTGGGTTTGGTGGGGACTTGAAGCTTGCCAATGTATCACTTAGGAGTAGGTAGTTTGTCCTTAAATTTCTAAAAGTACCTTGGGTGGAATGGATCTTTGCTTTCAATCTTATTTATAAATACTCAATGAGAATAACAAAATAGCAGACCCAGTGTATAACTATACCTTTATTGATAGAGTTTTTAGTGCTTTCATCCTTATTGATGGACTTCATCAGAAAGAGCCTACTTGATATAAAAACTTTTAAATCGATCAACCCTGTATCACATGACATTATCATCCAATAAGACCAGTTTCTGTTTTAGACATCCACTTCTACTTCTATAAAATTCCATAAAATAAAAACAAAGGAAAATAAAAATTAAATGCAATGTATTATAATCTTCACTTTAAACTAATAAGTCAAATAATTTGTTTTTGATAAGCGTTGGTTTTAAAAGACAAATGATAGCCAATATATCATTAAGTCCTGGTGGTGCAGTGGCATTTAGCTTCATCTGCCAACAAAACTCCCTCTGTTCTAATATTAACTTTTATGGATCACTGCTTGGTTTACTTTTTCCAATGCAACAAACAGGAAATAATGAGAAGGAAAACGGATAATGTGTTTCTATAATGCATTAGTATGTTTTCTTCTTTATTTCATAAATATGTGTGTAAACTGTGTTTTAATTTCCATTCTGCGAAGAGGCAGGAGTGTGGAGAGCACCCCTGCTTTACCAAGCTACACCTCATTCCACACATTCTGACCCCAAAATAAGATCAGGAAGACTAAGGGTGGTGGAGCCTATGTCTTCATTAAGGACAGGCACACCTCCAGAGAGGCTTGCCAGTATGATGCACTGGAATTACTCCAGGTGCAACTGACAGGTGGCAAGACACCCATGCAAGTTCTAGACAGCTATAGACCCCCCCTCCATGACTCAGGACACCATCTCCTCCTACCTTGACCTACTTGACTCCATCATGGTAACCCCTAACACCCTGCTCCTTGGTGACTTCAACCACCCCACCATAGACTGGGTGAACTATTCCTGCATTAATGCACTCACCCAACGATTCCTTGACTTCATCAATTCTAATGCATTAGACCAGCTTGTCTCATTCTCCACAAGAGGAGATAACATTCTGGACTTGGCTTTCACCGTCATGGAAAAAACAAATCAATCCAAGCAAAATACGAAAATGAAGAAAAATTCACACCAGAGACACTGGTAAATACATCCACTCTGCCGGTGATTCAAGTACCTCGGCTTAACCAAACCTTCAAAGGAATAACTTCACCATCAAAGATGTCAATTTATATAAGACAATCAATTAATCAATCAGTCAATCAATTAATAAATACAAGTTGAATTACCAACTACACATTGAAATTAAATAACCATTCACAATTAATCTCTCAAAGTTTTACCATGGACTGAAGTGAAAATAACATTTACATACCTACGCTAGTGTCTTGTGTGCAAAAAATTCACCATTAATAAAACCAACATATGAAATTACATTACACTTCTATAAAAATTCATATACTGTTAAATAATTAATATGTCATTATATTTATTAAATATGTAACATTAATAGCTTATGACGATGCACAATTGTTGAACTCGAGTCAAACATTTAACTCTAATTCAATATTCATACCATTGTGCCACATAGTATCAAATTTGATGATGTATCTGGTCTCTATTCTCCGCAGCTCCCTCACTAAATCAAAACCTGGTTGCTCTGATCCCTTGGCTAACACACTGAAAATTAAACTATCCATAGAAGCCCCATGCTTGGTATGAAAGTGAAGAGCTACCCTGCTCTTGGTTCTGGCATTTCTGATGTCACCCAAATGTTCCATAATGCTTCTCATTACTGGTCTTTAGGTCTGGCTGATATACCACATAGGCGGTCCACAATTGCATCCTAATATATATACTGCCCCTGGGGTGTCACAACTAAAGCGACCACAAGAATTATAACTTTTTCCATTTATTCTTTCACCATCTAAATTCCTTATCCTGCTACACACCTTGCATCTGCCACATGAAAAGAAACCCTTATTTTGATTTAAATATCCATGTGGACTGTTGTTCAAAATCTCTTTTAAATTAAGAAACTTTCCAAAAGTAACCTTCTCTGGAAAAAGATGTCCTACCTCGCTATCTTGTTTGATCATGGGCCAGAAACGAATAACTAAGTCACGAATAATACAAGAAAAATCTGAATATTTATTAACAAAGAATATAGCCTTTGCGATTCTTTTGGTTCTCTGACCCAAGATCTTGTCCCTGTTCTCCTCTGTGTAGCACCACCTACTAACTGGGTAAACCCAAATGCTTTTCTTTCAGCCTCATCTATAACAGCCACAGGATAACCTCGTGTTGACAACTTTTGTCTAACTTTGGCAAATTCTCCCATTAACTGTAATTTATCAAATGTAGTATTAGCAATACATTTGAATTCTCCATAGGGAAGTGCCTTCAACAAATGAGTAGGGTGCATACTGTCGTCGAGAAGAAAATTATTCGCTGCAGTCACCTTCATAAATGGTCTATAAGAAATCCTATGTCTTTCATCCACCAAATATTCAACACCCAGAAACTGTATAACTTCCCTATGTGTTCTAAAGGTATATTCAAGGCCAAACACATTTTGATGCAGCTCTTCTACAAAAACACCAAAATCTCTTTCTTCCCCTCAACAAATAAACACTAAATCATCTATGTAATGTTTAAAAACCATCACATGACGTTTCAAAAAACTATTTCAGTACAAATACCTGTCTTCAAAAAACCCCATGAAAATATTCGCATATGAGGGTGCAAACGCCGCCCCAATTGCCGTACCTGATTTTTGCAAGTAATATTTATTACCAAAAATGAAAAAGTTGTGAGTCAAGGCGAATTCTAGCAACTGTAAGATAAAAGAAGTTTTTGGACCCTCTCCCATGACTTTGGCACATGCCTCTAAGCCCATTTAGTACTGATATTAATGTACAATGACTTAACATCCAAGCATGCCCAATAAAAATCATCTTGCCATGGCATACCACCTATTAAATCCAAAGAATCTTTGCTATTTCTGATATGTGAAAGGACTTTAGCATGAAATTCTTTAAATGTGCATCTAAAAATGTCCCCAAATTCTATAAATAAGAACACACCCTCGAAACTATTGGCCTACCCGGTGGGTTCAACATATCCTTGTGTATCTTTGGAATTACAAAAAAATCTAGCTAACTTAGGATCTTTAAATAACAATTTTTGTCACATCCTGGGGGGTGAAGAATCCCAATCTTTCACCCTGCTCAAGTAATTCCAAAAGAACACTATTAAAGCTGTCTAAAGGGGACATGTGCAATTTTTGATAAACGTTTTCGTCTAGCAACAAGGCATGGGCCATCTGCATATATTTCTCTTTTGTCATGATGACTCAGTTGCCTCGTTTGTCTGCCTGTAAGTAAACACAAGTGTCATTTTTACTACGCAAGAATTTCACTGCTTCCCGTTCCTCTTTGCTAAGATTAAACGTTCTTGGAACCTTGCCAAACTTCTTGTACTCTACCTGTATTTGCTTACATGGGGTTTTGTCAAACAAATTAATTGCTGCCGATACTCTGGGGGGACATAAGGAACTAAGACTAGGAACATTGGGGACAACAAGTGTGTCATAGCCATACTATATCCCTCTCCTATGTGTTCAACTGCATGTGCATCGTCAAATTCATTCACACAAGAATCATCAACAAAAAATTCACAAAATTAATTTTCGTAAATGGATAAATTCCATAAAGAATCATCCTCTACATTTGTTTCCACCCGTTCGAGTTTGTTGCCATAATATATTCTTAAATTGAGCTTCCTACAAAAACGACTCACTTCAGGTAAAAGGTAAAATGTAGGAAGAAACGTGGTTATAAATTTCATGCCTTTCAAAAAAACATTATACATATGCACATCTAAATTTAAGTCAGATAAATTGATAACACTCAATTGATTACTTTCATGAAATTAACCGAAAGAAAAAGATGTTATACTGTTACGAAAGGCATCATTAAATTCACTAGTACTGTTGGAAGTGTCATAACCTATTAATATTACATATTTAATAAATATAATGACATATTAATTATTTAACAGTATATGAATTTTTATAGAAGTGTAAGGTAATTTCATATGTTGGTTTTATTAATGGTGAATTTTTTGCACACAAGACACTAGCGTAGGTATGTAAATGTTATTTTCACTTCAGTCCATGGTAAAACTTTGGGAGAATAATTGTGAATGGTTATTTAATTTCAATGTTTAGTTGGTAATTCAACTTGAATTTGTTAATTGATTGACTGACTGATTGATTGTCTTATATAAGTTGACATCTTTGATGGTGAGTTTATTCCTTTGAAGGCTTGGTTAAGCCGAGGTACTTCAATCACCACTAAAGAGTGGATGTCTTTACTAGTGTCTCCGGTGTGAATTTTTCTTCATTTTCACCATCATGGGCAACCTCTGCACCACTCCCATCATATGTTCTTCCCTGGTGAGATCAGATCATTTTTCTGTCTCATTTGAAGTTTCTATCCCACCCAAACCCCCACAGCCATAATCAGGCTAAAAAACTTCTCTAAAGCTGACTACAACCTCCTAAGGGAGGGTATCAGTAGCTTCATACCACTGACCCCTCAGAGGATGCAGACAACTATGCTGAATAGTACACCAGTGCAGTATACAAGCACCTGCACAACTGCATGGACTCAGCCATACCCAACAGAACTAAAACCTGCTCCTCAAGGAAACACAAACCTGTCTATTAGACATCCTCTATCAACAGGCTTTACAACAAAAGGAAGAAACTGTTGTCCAAGGGGTAAAAAGGAACAAATTCCAATTCAGAAACTCTCCCACCTTTGCCTCAACAAGCAAATTAGATCACTAGTGAAAACCTCCAAAGCCAATTATGAATTGAAACTAGCCTCCAATACAAAGGGAAACCACAAAGCCTTCTTCCGTTATGTCAGGAACCTCCATGGTAAAGCCCACATTTGTTCTGAATTAGTACTTAATGGTACCACTTACACTGATCCTGTTGACTTAGCCAACCTGTTATCAGATAGGTTCAGTGCAAACTTTAACCCCCCCATCCCAAAGGCCCATTCGACATCCCTGATACTTGTCCCACACCTCACACCTCCATAGAACAAGTGTTAAATCCCTAGCCAAGGCAAAGAACACAGCTTCTATGGGACCCAATAGTATCCCAGGCTGTATTCTGCACCATCTCTGGCAAGAACTAGCTTTGTCATTGAGCACCCTATTCAATCACAGTGTAAGTACATGCTTCATTCTAGCAAAGTGGAGAACTGCCATTGTCATCCCCTTTCACAAAGGTGGTGCCACTACTGACCCTGAAAACTATCACCCCTTTAGCCTGACAAGTCTTTTCTGTAAAGCTGTGGAGCATATTATTATTATGGATCTCATAAACAAAGGTATAGACAATCTCCAAGCTCTTGAGCCCACCCAGTTCGCATACAGCAAGGACAGATCTTGCCTGTTGAACCTGTTTGACTTCTTTGAGACTGTCACCAAGGCCCTGGATGAGAGAAAGTCAGTACATACAGCTTCCCTTTACTTGACCAAGGCCTTTGACACAATCCCCCACTCAAGCATCATCGAAAAGCTAACACAAGTTGGCGTAAATCCCTATCTCATCAGGTGGGTGGCTAACTGGCTCATTGATAGGACCCACAAGGTCAAAATAGGTGCCTCCACCTCTAACAGCAGACCTGTCATTAGTGGTGTTCCCCAGGGATCTGCCCTGGGACCCCTACTGTTTGGCATCTACTTCTCTGAGGTCCAGACAAAGATAAAAGGCCTGTGGCTGACCAAGTTTGTGGATGACTGCAAGTTGGGTGCTGTCTTTCACTTCCCAAATTATATTAACATACTGCAAGAGGGTCTCACAGCAACAAATGACTGGTGCCAAAGTTATGGCCTTAAATGAAATACTAAAAATGTATTATCATACCATTTGGAAAAAGCATGACCCCTACTGATTACCACATCAATGGCAATTCCCTAAGCACAAACCCTGTGTTGAGAGACCTGGGTACTTAGGTTAACAACAATCTCACATTCGACCATCATGTAGCAGCAGTGGTCAGAAAAGCCTTTTACTTGTTTCATCTCATAAGTAAAGGGATTGCACCAAGAAAAATGGAGGTTATTACCTCACTGTACTCCTCCTTCATTAGAATAGTAATGGAGTATAACTCCCCGTTTGGTATGTACCTCTCCAAACATCTGCACCAACTGAAAAGGCCACAGAATTACCTCACAAAGAAAATCCATGGCATCCAACACCTGTCCTATGCAGGCAGGCTCAAATCACTGTCACTCTACTTGGTATTGTACAGATTGTTCAGATGTAATCTATGTATCATCTACAAGGTGATATCAGACCATGCCCTACTAGAGATACCCCATCTAAGTCTAATTCCTCCTACTAGTTTGAAAGGCCTAAATCTAATAAACGACATCAACAAAACCTGCTGGAGAGACAGGTTTATCTCCCAGAGGCTGCCGTGTCTCTGAATAGACTTCCCATGCATGTCAAACGGAGTACCTCACTGACCCTCTTCAAGTGCAACCTTGATGAGTGGATGGGAAACCACAAATTTGTTGCAGTGGTTCCAGCTGTGTCCCTCATTGACAGGGGTGACAAGTGCTGACTGAGGTTTCTTTTTTGGGGATAAACTATTGGCTAGGCTTGTAAGGGGCCCAGGGCCTTTAGCCTAGTAACCACCTATGATCTAACGATCGTAAGATTCTGTTTTTGCTGCACAGAATGCTGAACATGTTTGACAAACTGCTAAATACATAACAACTTGCATGTTACAGCTTAATTTCCCTGTGAGTTTTATAATCTGCTGTGTGACTAAAACTGACTCTTGATCACATAGGTGTTTGCAAGAATTGCAACAACCACATTTATACATTGTTTTTAAGGCCATATTTTTATTTGTTCTGGTATTTCCTAAAATACTTTTAATTAAAGCATTTACCCTGCTTATAAATAAGCTGAGGTCTATTACCTAATTGATTACCCAAATTGGGGTTGGTAGTAATCAAATTCCAGTTTTTGTGCCTGGTGTTGCTTATGCATTTACTGTCCAAAGAATAAGTGGTAATAAAAGAAATATTGTAATTGTTAGTTGGTACAAATTTTTCACCATCAATAGTATTTGTGACATCTAATTCTTAGTCGGTACTATTTTTTCACTATCACCATCGATAGTATTTGTGACATCTGTGACACCACTGTCACCTCTTTGAGTCATCCCATGGTGGATTATTTACCTCCCATTATCATTATGAGACAGCAATGGAATATATGAACCTTTTTTCCTTTTTATTGTAACTTTGTCCATGACTGAATTAATTAAACTTAAAGGATAACCTCTATTAAGAAATATTTCTCTTTATAATTGACATTCATTTATGAAATTGCCATATAAAGAAATCATCCTAGCTGCCCTGACCATTTGTTCTCTGACAACTGCCCTTTTTTGATGTAAAGGATAGCAGCTAGTATAATGTAGAAAAGAATTAGAATATGTAGTTTTTTTAATATATTTTGGAAATTAAAGGATTTCTGCTATACTCCTTTCTAACCAATACATCGAAATATGGAATAGAATGTTTTTCCTCATTAGTGCAAAATGCATGAAAACTTGCAGTTTCATCAATATACTTAATAAACTTCAAGATGTTTTTTTCTGTCATCAATGCATAATATGAATATATCATCGAGATATCATGTATATAAACTCCATGATGAAGTATATTCACTATTAAATCTATATTAACTTTCACATTCTGTCATTATTACATTTGCATAAAGCAGACCACAGGCTGCTCCCTTTTCAATGATGAAAATATTGTCCCTCAAAATATATATAATTATTATTGAGCACTATTTCCATCAATTGAAAATAGATGTTAATCTTATTTTGAAATAACTGCATTTTATTTATTAAAAATCCAAAAACCAATTTAGGCCAACTTCATATGGGATGAGTGTAAATAGGTCTTTCACATCTATTATTAGAAATGCTATGTTATTACACTTTGTAAGAAAATACCACATATCTTTACATAACTATTCAACTTACTGCACTCCTTTTTTCCAGATGTTAATTAAGGTATTTGCAATAGAATAAGTGTTTGAGGTGCTGGCATCCACTATAGGTTTTATTGGGGGATCATGAAAGTTGTTGTGTATTTTAGACACCCCCAAAATTGTGGGAATTAAAGGCTTGTCAAATACCAAATATTTGTGATCTTCAGGGGTAATCTAGCCTTGCATGGCCATGTCTTGTAACAATATGTCAGTTTTTGGATATGAAACATGTATTTCATTTAAGGATGTTTCACTATAAACATCTTCAATAATATATCATAGATTCTTTGTACATAATCAAGTTTACCCATTATAACAAGTCCACTCCTTTTGTCTGGTCTCATGAACCTTAAGGTACCAGATGAGCAAATATCATTGACCGATTTTTTGTTGGAGAGTTAAATTATATCATTTGAACATTGACTGATGTTTTAACATGCATCAAAGATTGATATCAATATCAATTCAGACAAAATGTCCTCTCAAAAATCTGTAATACAAGGATAGGGTCTTGAAGCAATCTGTATAGGACATGCTACTTATGCCCTGTATTCCTTTAGTGAAGAACTTCTGTGAACATTCCAGTTGTTGGATATGATTGGTTAGGTACATACCATATTGGACATTGTACTCAAGGATATGCCTAATGAATGCTGAATACAATGGAACAATGACTTCTTTGGACCTAGATGCCATACCTTTGTTTATAAGCTGCACAACATAGAATGACTTCCTCATTTCTGTATACAGGTGATGGTCAAAGGCTAGACTACTGCCTATGTGTATCCCCAGGTCCCTGACTACTGGGTTAACTCTTAGAGGTGTGTTGTCAATATAATAGTTTGCTGGGGTGGATGAATTCTGGAAGGATACTATTATGCATTTCTTGGGATTTAGTTTTAGTCTATGACTCTGACATGGGTTGTTTGTGTCAGCCCTTCCTGGAGAATATTTGTTTCAGTGGATGACTCAATGGTAGCTCCTAATTTGCAGTTATCTGCAAATTTAGTCAGTCAGGGACCGCTAACATTGGCCTTGACTTCATAAAATAAACGACAAAAAGGAGTGGTACCAGGACTGATCCCTGAGGGACTTCGCTTGTGACAGCACTCCATACTGTTCACATTTCTCCATCACTGAACTGTTTCCCAGCATAATGTATTCTTAAGGATCTGCTGATAGTTTGGGAATGCACCTTGTAAGTCAAACAAAATCAGAGGTGTTACACAATGTTACAAACATAAGGTCTGCTTTTACTTGTAGCCCTAGTGAGATAGTGAAACAAGTCAGATTGTTTGTGTTACACACCATTCATACTGTGACTATGAAGTCATGATGTAAAGCACAGTCTGCTGACATTTCCTTCAGTAGCAAAAATCCATTATTTCACCTCTTCTATGTATTACTTAATTTTCTTCTGCCTGTGGAGTCTGATCAGTTACTGACTTTAAAATGTGCATTACAATCTCCTTCACTTTTCTTCGACCAGTCATGAAAGGGATAATATTTTTTTCAGGCTGTATATAAAGTCAACTGACTAGTTTCTTCATTTATGTTTCATTACTATAAATTATTCCTAATAAATAACCCATTTGTTATAATTAACATGTCTGTTTATTATAAATTAAAGAAAGCCTGTAATAGTTCCTACAAAGTCCACATTGTTTTTAAAAATGATGCTATAATAAAACATTTAAGGCACATTTCTTTAACTTCTCCACTGAAAGTATTTTAATGCATTTCAATAAAACAAAAGTAGAAGAAGCTATATAGCATCCTAAAGACACTTCATGTTCTACCAGTGCTTCTAGAAGTAGACTAAAAAATAATTAGTGCAGTTTTGGGTTCAGTCAGTCATTCCTTTTTATAATAACCTCATTTAATTTAATCAGCATTATAAAACATCTAAGATCATTTGTGTACTAAAGAAGAATCTCATCAAAAATTCTTTAAACTGTAATCTAGTAGCTGGAAGTGTCATTCTTTGATGTAAAAGCCTGAGCAGGTGTTAGTATTCAGACAAACACTTCTCTTCCTGAAGTGTTATGT